>NC_064645.1:570498297-570765797 GCF_023864345.2 Schistocerca serialis cubense
TTCCGTGATTTCCCCAAATCGCTACAGGCAAATGCCGGGATGGTTCCTTTCAAAGGGCACGGCCGACTTCCTTCCCCATCCTTCCCTAATCTGATGAGACCGATGACCTCGCTGTCTGATCTCCTTCCCCCAACAAACCAACCAACCCTGTCCGCCCCCCCTGTCCACCCCCCCCCCTGTCCTTCCCCCCCTCTCCGTCTCTCTCTCTCTCTCTCTCTCTCTCTCTCTCTCTCTCTCTCTTTCATGTATGCTCTGTGGCGCTGCATTTTAAGTTTTCAGCAATGTTCTTACTTCTGGCATTGCTATAGGTAACAGACTAATCCAATCACATCGGATGTAGTCACAGAGGAAGTAGTGGTAAAAGTCTGCGGCAGTGCCGATAATATGGTGTAGCCCTACTTTTAGAATACTATTTAGAGGTTGTATACCTCATAATGAATCTAGCTGATACATATTAAATTTGATTTCACAGCAAACAGTAAGGTATTTAAATACGGTTTCATTGAGATTATATGACTCAATCAGTATCAAATGCAAAATCTGTTACTCCTTCTGTGGTCACAGCAAAGGGTCCAGGAGTGATAATCGATGAAAATCTAAACTGAACTGAGTGTGTAACTGCAGTATGCAAGAAGGCATCAACATCTATCCATGCCCTACAAAAATATAAAACCTCTTCTTTTTTGACATGAAAAAGAAACTTGCGCAAACACTTACGCTACCAATTACTGGTTTATTGATTACAGTGATGATATCCTGCAAGATCTTTCTCAGGAAAGCTCACAGCACCTGGAACTGATTATGAATGCCTGTTTCGATATATGTGATGTTTGACTCTCACATTTCACAATCATATGCACAGTTGTTCTGGCTGCATGCAGACAAATGCAGAGATTTCCATACACTCTGTCTCCTCTACTGCCTTATCAATGAACACTGTCTCTCATCTCTCTCCTCGATCTTAAGGCTCTTGTCTGAAAAACATGGCAGAAACACCCAGATTATATTCGAGGACTGAATAATGTCTCCAGTTTCAAAAGGCAGTTAATGATGTACGTACTGAAGCAACAGTAACAACAACTGTTGTCCCTGTACCCACTCGTTAGTCCTTTACATTCTTGTTTCCAACCAGATTTTCCTTATTTCCCAGTGTTCTTAGATAGTGCTATCTCTGTAAATTTTCTTTCACCAGTGCTTGCTCTATCAGAAGATACTATTTTGAACACCTACAATTTTTTTTGTATGTGCCACTGTTGTTATTGTTGTTATCATCAACAACATCATCATCAATATTATTATTGTTAGTGGCAGGAGCAGCAGCAACAACAACAACAACAGTAGAAGTAGTACTGACAGTATTAACTTTTGTAGTTCTTAGTCAGTACTTGCTATTCATGTTCTCTATATGTACTGTCTCTCAAATCATTTCATTACTATTTGTCATATTAAAATTATTGTTATTTTGTGGATGACTGTGATGTAAAAGAAATGCTACATGCATGAAACACTTGTCCCCTAGATGGTAAGCCCTAATGTTATCATCTTAAATAAATAAATGAAAGAGTAAGTAAAATAAATAAATTATGGATTTGCTGCTGTTTTGTGTTTTGTATCACAGATAAGTACAGTGGAGTACCTGTGTGTCTTACAGGCTGTGGCAAGTCATTGATGACGCTCTGAGAGAAGCTGCAGTCAACCGCCGTGTGGAGATAAGGTTGCTGATCAGTGAGTGGAACAGCACCAAGCCGTCAATGGATTACTTCCTACGATCTCTGGCTGCCATTAGCGGCTCTTACCGTGGTGTTACTGTTAGAGTGGTATGTAATTGTTTGAAATAGTTCAACAAAAGGCACAGGATAGTGATGGATACAGTTTCCTTTTCAGCATGTAAATATGAGGACTTATCAGAAACAAGGTTCTGTTTTCTTAATTAACGTATCAGGACATTAAAATGAATTTTATTATGTGCAACTTAAAGCTACAGATGTCAGCTATTTTTCTTTGCAACTACCTCTCAATACTCTCATAGAATTCTAACACTTGTGAGCTAAGCTATGCTTTGAGATTTTCCTATAACTTGTTGTCGTCGTCAAGCCCATCTTCAGAAACTGGTGAAAATCACTGACTGACTAGTCAAGGATGTATGGAGGATGATCAAACAGTGTCCAATTCAAACTGTTAAGCAACATATGTGTTTGTGTAGCCTAATGTTGTTGTGCACAAAAATGATGCCAGCACTCAACATCATACACTTTCTGTTCTTATTGGCTATCAAGGATTTGTTCAGGGTTTTGCAGTAAATTTGAGTGTTTTATTCTGCCCTAAAACACAATTGTCAGTTTTTGTGAATAAAAACAAAAGTTTGGCAGCACTATAAAGGCTTAGGTGGCAAGCTGGTATAGCTCCAATCCATTGATTTGCGTTTTGTTTCACACTGATGCATGTAATCCATGTTTAGTCTCCCGTAATCCATGTTTAGTCTCCCGTCACAGCATGATTGAGGAACTGGTCTCCATCTGCACCACACTGCAGTAGAAACAGTAATGCAATTCCCAACTTTTTCATTTTGTGGACATCAGTCAGAAGCATTGGGACCCACTGTTGACAGACTTTGTAGTAACCAAGCTTATCAGTCGCAAGTTCATACAATACTGCCCATGCTATCTGAGGGAGATGACTGAAAATTCTGTAATTGTGACTCGACAATTTTTGCCAAATCTACCATTAACATTTGCAACAAGTTTGTATGTCGCAACAAATGGTTGTCAACAAGCGGCACCATTTTCTTACAGCACTATCATATTTAATGTTCTGTCTGCACATTGCACAAAGTTCACTATGAGTGCCTACGGCTTTCATGTTTTTTGCATGTAAAAGATACATTGCAGCTTGTAATTAACAGGTGAATTTTTGATGACAGTGGCCAGTTTCATATAAAGTTATCGCACAAACGGTAGTTCAGTAATGTCAGCAATTACTGAATTGAATTACACAGGTGTGCTGAATGCCCTCCACTATACCCACACCACCAGCTAACAGACATCATTGTAATTTAGTATAAGAACAAATCTCATAAAATGGTTCTCTTAACAAAATATACTGAAATTGGGATAGGGAAGTGGCATATAATTTTCTATAAGTTAATTATGTAGGAAGGAAATTGAGAGAGAGGGTGGGACATTGTCATGTACGTGACAGAATTCAAAATGATGGACTCAGTTTTATGCTTTGGCATTTCATGAACTGTACATCATATGCGAGTGCTATAACTTATATTTGATCATAGGGACATGGAAGTTTATAAATGTTCAGTATGCTCACTTCTTGATGCACTGGTAACAGCCAGATTGTAGCTGGATTCATCCCATGTGCAGTGGCTAGTATATAATAGTACTGAGTTAGCAGCAACTTTTAAACAGATTATTAGGTTTTCCAATGTTGTTGCTAGACGTAAAAAATAAATTGCTCCCACAAGTTAATTGTGAGGTGTGATAGCAGAAGAGGTAGGTGACCAGGATGTAAGTTCTAAGTCTGCTTCCTGTTGAGGTAGAAATTTGTTCAGAATTTAACAAACATTTTGCTGTCAATGGGGCAAAGCCTGCCTGTGTTTTAAACCAAAGTGCATTGAATCCATATTGACTTGAATATTAAGCCTGTTTTACAGCACTATGTTAGATATGTTATGCCAATAACTGTGTTTTTAATAAAAACAAGGGCCATAAACATTTGTTAGTGGCATGACTCAAAACTTGTTCACTTTAGGTAAATACTGTTTATGTTAAGGTGTTTCATGGTAATCTTGCTGTCCACAAATGTTGTGTAAATTGCATTCATTGACTTCAGTGGAATCTTACTTCATCATTAAAAATTACATGTGGCAAAGTATTATCTCCTTCCACATTTTCGTGTAGCTTCGCAAAATTCTACGTGTGATACATTGTCCTTGTCAAGAGCCTTTACGAGTTTTCATTATTACTTCAACAGTAAGTGGAATCACAACATTTGAGCTTTAACTTAAGCACATCACATTGATAGTATAAGAATTATGTTAAAAAATTCTTCCGATATAACAGGATTGAGAGAGAAATTTTCTCTTGTCTCTGCTGAATTTTGTACCTCATAGAGGTTTAGATAATTTATTTACTTTTGTATGTTCGTAACAGCATAATTTATGTTCATCCAATATGTTTTTAAACTGTTCATTTTGGAAACTATGTTTGATCCATGACTGCACTATTAGTACTTGTGTACATCACATTCCATTTGTGTGACATCTGCTGTAGTTTTTTGCCATATGTTGATGATACACTTGGAATCTTTAATTTTTTTCAGAAACACTTCAAGGTTTCGAGCACTGCTGAGCAAGCCAAAATACCATTTGCAAGAGTGAATCATAATAAGTATATGGTGACTGACAACACAGCCTATATTGGTAAGAGCCAACGGTTAGTTTTCTCCCTCTACCCAGCTCCCCACCATCACTCTACCTTGTCTCCCCCCTCCATCCCCCCACCTCTCTTGCTCTCCCCCTTCATCCCCAGTTGTCTTGCTTTCCCATCTCTCCCACTCCTGATAGTAATGCCAATTCCTTTGCACCTAAGTTCTTTCGCTTTCCCATTCTTCTTGTCTGAAAAGGTTATACTTAACACTGAGGTGACAAGTCCTGGGATAGTGATATGCACATACACAGATGGTGGTAGTATTGCGTACACAAGTTATAAAAGAGCAGGGCATTGGTAGAGCTGTCATTTTTATTCAGGTGATTCATGTGCAAAGGGTTCACACGCTGTTATGGTTGCATGATGGTAATAACAGACTTTGAATGCGAAATGATAGTTGGAGCTGAAATCATGGGACTTTAATTTCAGAAATCATTAGAGAATTAAATATCTGAGATCCATAGTGTCAAGAGTGTGCCGAGCATACCAAATTTCAGACATTACCCCTCACCGCAGTCAACAATGCGGCCAACAGCCTTCACTTAACAACCAAGAGTAGCAGTGTTTGTGTAGAGTTATCATTACTAACAGACAAGCCAGCATGAAATTATTGCAGCAATAAATGTCAGATATACAGCAGATGTATTCATTATGAGAGGACAGTGTGGTGAAATTTGGTCTTAATGGTTTATGGCAGCGGACGACTGATGCGAATGCTGTTGTTAACAGCACGACACCGCCTACAGTGCCTTTCCTGGGCTTGTGACCATATCAATTGGTCCCTGGACAACTGGGAAACTGTGGCCTGGTCAGATGAGTACCAGTTTCAGTTGGTGAGAGCTGATGGTAAAGGTTTGAGTGTGGCGCAGATCCCACAAAGCCATGAACCCAAATTGTTGCCAAGGCTCCATGCAAGCGGGTGGTGGCCCCAAAATGGTGTAGGCTGTGTTTACATGGAATGGAGTGGGTCCTCTGGTCTGAGTGAACTGATCATTGACTGGAAACAGTTATGTTTGGCTACTGAAACACCATTTGCAACAGTGGAATTTGTACAAACGACAATGTGCCATGTCACTGGCCCACAATTGTTTGTGACTGGTTTGAAAAACGTTGTGGACAGTTTGAGCGAATGATTTGGCCACCTTGTCGCCCAGATGGCCAACTTGTCACTTTTGCGTGCATGTTAGCATGTCACTTCTGGGAACCTGGGACGTGCCAGCCCCAGATTGTATCTGCATAGTGAATTACCAATGAGGGCTGGTGTCCCAGCCAGCCTGGATGTGGTTTTTAACTGCTTTCGACACCTGCCTAGGTGAGTACTGGGCTGCTATCCACATCCTATCTCAGTTACCGGATTCAAAAATGTTCACACACTTTTTAATACTAATTAGCAGGATTCTTGGTTCTTTTGTGGTCACTTGACGACATGTTGCCTGTTGGTTTTTGTCTCGGGACCATCACAAATGTCTGCTGAAGGTCCCAAGACAAAAGCCAACAGGCTACTATATGAAATGATTTCTGTTTAAGGTTTGTTATTTGCCAATTCTAATAATATTAGTACTGTGACCACACTACTGACAAGGGAACCTCCCAATCGCACCCCCCTCAGATTTAGTTATAAGTTGGCACAGTGGATAGGCCTTGAAAAACTGAACACAGATCAATTGAGAAAACAGGAAGAAGTTGTGTGGAACTGTGAAAAAATAAGCAAAATATACAAACTGAGTAGTTCATGGGCACATATGCAACATCAGGACGATGGGAACGCAGGAGCGCCATGGTCTCGTGGTAACGTGAGCAGTTGCGGAACGAAAGGATCTTGGTTCAAATCTTCCATCGAGTGAAAAGTTTAATTTTTTATTTTCAGTTTATGTGACAAACTCTTATGTTTTCATCACTTTTTTTATGAGTGATTATCACATGCACAAGAAAACCTAAATCGGGCAAGGTAGAAGACTCTTTTTACCCATTCGCCAAGTGTACAAGTTAGGTGGGTCGACAACATATTCCTGTCATGTGACGCACATGCCGTCACCATTGTCGTATAGAATATATCAGATGTGTTTTCCTGTGTAGGAATCGGTTGACCTATGACCTTGCTATCAAATGTTTTCTGTTCCCATTGGAGAGGCACGTCCTTTCGTCTACTAATCGCATGGTTTTGCGATGCGGTCGCAAAACACAGACACTAAACTTATTAGAGTGAACAGAGATGTCAATGAACAAACGGACAGATAATAACTATGCAAAAATAAAGAAAGTAAAATTTTCACTTGAGGGAAGACTTGAACCAAGGACCTCTCGTTCTGCAGCTGCTCACGCTACCACGGGACCACGGCGCTCCTAAGCTTGCATAGTCAATTATGTTGCTTATGTGGCCCATGGGCTACTAAGTTAGTATATTTTGCCTATTTTTTCACAGTTCCACACAACTTCTTCCTGTTTTCTTAATTGATCTGTGTTCAGTTTATCAAGGCCTATCCACTGTGCCAACTTATAACTAAATCTGAGGGGGGTGCGATGGGGAGGTTCCCTTGTGAGCAACCTAAATAAAATGAGCAACAACATGTATATATTGTGGAGTATAAATATAAGTAATTTGTCAGTGTAAATAAAGGAGATGTAATAATGCTGATATTGTATAGTACTGCCTTTTTTTAATTTTGAAACTTTTTTATGCTTGCAGGTACATCAAACTGGTCTGGGGATTACTTCACAAAAACTGGTGGTGTCGGGCTTGTTGTGAGAGACAATGCCACAGAAGCCTCTTCACCTGAATCAAAGAGCAGCATCCGTGGGCAGCTCCAGGCAATATTTGAAAGAGACTGGAGTTCTCGTTATTCAACTCCAATTAATTTGTCTGATTAAAAGGCCTTTAATAAGGTCAAACTGATTCTTTCAGTAATGGAGAAAAATACGCTGCCAGCTTCCTTCCAGTGCTTCAGAATGTGATGAGAGCTGCATCTTGCATAAAAGCTTATTTATATTTATCATCAGTGTTGCCAGAGTGCAAATTTGGGTGATCGTCTTTCATTTTTACTGTAAACCAACAGACCTCAACAAATTATTACAGGCAAAAGCTCTTATTACTTCATACCACTTATTAGGATATCTGAACAATATAAGCATTCTAGTTGTTAGCAGTTTTGGCCATCTCATGTGGGTCACAGTACCTGCGTCTCAGTTGCAACGAAACCAAAATGCAAGCTATAAATGGCACTCCCCTTTGATTAATGTAGAAATGTTAAGTGTTGATTTGATAACAATGAAGCATTTGTGATATTTTAAGTGTTGCATATATATATGATGTGACTTACCAAACGAAAGCGCTGGCAGGTTGATAGACACACAAACATACACACAAAATTCAAGCTTTCGCAACCAATGGTTGCTTCATCAGGAAAGAGGGAAGGAGAGTGAAAGACGAAAGGATGTGGGTTTTAAGGGAGAGGGTAAGGAGTCATTCCAATCCCGGGAGCGGAAAGACTTACCTTAGGGGGAAAAAAGGACAGGTATACTCTCTCTCTCTCTCTATCTATCTCTCTCTCTCTCTCTCTCTCTCTCTCTCTCTCTCTCTCTCTCTCTCTCTCTCTCTCACACACACACACACACACACACACACACACAAGCAGACATTTGTAAAGGCAGTGTCAAACTTATGCCATTGCTAAACAACTTGAATTATCATATATAACCATTTTTCTTCCCCGGATTCTTTGGCGAATATTTAGTGTATGTGCGGATGGATATGTGTGTGTGTGCGCGAGTGTATACCTGTCCTTTTTTTTCCCCCTAAGGTAAGTCTTTCTGCTCCCGTGATTGGAATGAGTCCTTACCCTCTCCCTTAAAACCCACATCCTTTTGTCCTTCCCTCTCTCCTGATGAAGCAACCATTTGTTGTGAAAGCTTGAATTTTGTGTGTGTGTTTGTGCGTCTATCGACCTGCCAGCACTTTTGTTTGGTAAGTCTCATCATCTTTGTTTTTAGATATACAGGTTAATCTTCCTGCTTTCCTCCAAAAATTGCCAGAGATCAATATGTGTGACTTTTGTTTGGTGGATGGGTGGGTGGGCAGGAGGGGGAGGGGGGGGGGGGAGGTGGAGTTGGCTACCCTACCATTCTTGCCTCTCATTTTATGTGTTGTTGAGTAGTATTTTTTAATGCCAGCCATAGCTGTGATACCTTTACATTATAATATTTTGTATGTTGAGTGCCACTGTTTATTGCAGTGGTGGTAGTGTTCTTTTTATCAAACAGCTTACAATTAACTGGTTTATATTGTAAGTACTATGTTGTACAGTCATAGCGGGAATGATGTACATTACATGTGTTTATATTTGCGATTTTTGTTTAATTTTTTTTCACATTGTGTTGCTGCTGTGCAGCAATTCACTTTGTACTTGAGTCATAAGCATAGTTATAATTATTTCTGACTCTTTTACTATGACCAGAATTAGTAATTAATTATACTTACTTTTTATATTTTTAACACTATTTCATAAAATAAGAATATGTAGACAAAATGTTGTTTAAATTCATGGATAATTTACATTGTGAAGGTAAATATACTGCCACTCTGCTTGCTTATTATGAGCAACTTTTACAGCCTGATTCAAAATGGTGTTCAATAAATTATAGTGTGCTAATGTGTGATTAGTTGTCAATGTGATAAGTATGTGTCTGAAATTATGCTCCACAAACCACGATGAGCTTTTCTTTATTTTTATATTAACTTTATGGGTACTTTCTGGCAATATTGTGGGAAGTTCGTATCTGTTGACTAAATTTATGGTGTCATGGTGCTTCTTTGAAATCAATTTAAAGTCTTATGTTTTAAATATGAACTTTCCTCTAATTATTGCTATTTATTAAACTAGGACTAAAATGTAATCCATATAATCCATACATTTGGTAACCTTCGTTAACACTTTAAACGACAGAATAGGTTTTTTTCACATAATGATGAAATACATAATTTCTGAGGGTAACAATGTATAACCCTTCTCAATTTATTATGTATTTTTAAATCTACCAATAGATATGGGTTCTAAATATTTGCCAAAGAATCCGGGGAAGAAGAATGGTTATACATGAAAATTAAAGTTGTTTAGCAATGGCATAAGTTTGACACTGAAAAATAAATTTTATTGCCCAGACTGTCTTAGCAGATTGCAAGCACCCTGTAAGTTCATTAGTGATTAAGAGGAATTGACTTGTCTTACAACCGTGTAGTAAATAATAAGGAGCAAAAGCTTACTGTCAACTGAATGGAACTATGGAGGTGATTGTGTAAGGTTGTCACAAGAAAGGAACATTTGATTCATATGACAGAAGTTTTGAAAAGGTATTTGTAACAGCTCTCAAAATGGAGATCCTGTTTGTGATTGGTTGATTTAATGGGAATAGTCATGAACAAGATGGAGGTCAACATTCAGGAACTGAGGAAAACCCAGTAGAAGAAATGTAAGAGGTGACAGTGAGATTCTGAAGAAAAGGGTGTAAGGACCTTGCTTGCATTAAACAGTTTAGTAATAATGTACTTCATTGTTAATACAGTATGAACTACTGGTACCAAATCCTAAATCAAGCAAGAGGGTGCAATGGTGAAGACACTGTCAACATTTGGTAGCAACAAAAGTTTTCCATCTGTTTACTAAATCATTTGAGGTAAATGACAGATGGTTCCTTTGAAAAGAATGTGGCTGATTTCTTTCCTCATCCTTTTCCAGTGTGAGCTTGCACTCTGTCTTCACTGAAATTTCATTGTTGAGATGTTACTTTAACCCACTTTTTGCCTTTTGTTTTTATTTATTTATTTTTTTAATCAAGAGCTATCATTAGTGAATTTAGATGAAGTGCACTGTTCAGGATTATGGACCACTTTAGAAGACTCCTTGGCATAGAAGTCACATATGAGTGCTCCTGACAGCATCAAAATTTGTATGCAGTACTGTCGTGAAACACAGATGTCATGGAAAAAGATATCCTCAGTTATTGTTATCAGAAAGGTGGTTGTGAATTGAGAGAACACCAATTGTGTATCGCAGAAGGTTGGGCTTCAATATTTTGGACAGCATGGGGATGGGCCTTGGGGTATGGGAAGACATCATAGTCAGTCACTTTCTCGGCTCAGTTCTCACACCAAATGCTCTGCTTCCCATGTCAATGCCAACTCTTCAAGACACCCAGATCCCCATTGTTAATGGTTGTTTTGTCATTGAATAGGGTTTCTGTTGATACCTAATTTGCTCCAAACTTCAATGTCATCTAGGTGACAATGACTGAATGCACGCGCGCATGCCCACACACACACACAAAATTTATTTTCTTCTTCTTCTGTAACTTTGTGTGATTTTCCATCATGCTCAATGTTGATACCTCTGTTTATTCAAAAGTCACTCCCAAATTGTGGCCAAGAAGAAAATTGACCACCCAGTGGCATAACAAGCTGCTGAGCACAACTTGCGGGAGTTCAGTGGCTGCTTCACAATCCCAGCATATGTGCAGGGGCACAGGTGTGTGCATGTGTCTTTAGATAGCTCTACACAACTGCTATTTTGTGCGTGGGGCTCCTTTAACTCTAAATTATTTCATTCTGCTAAAAATTTCCATATGCCTATCTCACCCTTCGGTTCCCATAACCCCCCTTGCACCTCTAACCCCCTGCTTCAGGGGACACTAATCCCTGTTTTGACCTTCCTATGCCTTTCCCTGCTCCCATTCCAGCACTACACATGCTTTCTGTCCCACCAACACAGTATTTGTCTTTTCACTTTTTGTACTTCTATCCTCTCCCCTCCCCCTCCCCCCTTCCCCATAAGAGCCTCTTGACATTGCACTTAGCAGCCTTATCCTGTCCCTACCATGTCCCTGTATGTTCTCACAAACAGTGTAGCATCTCCCCTCACGCCTGCCTCTTACTCTGCCATCTCTCCCCTTCCCCACCTCAGGCCTCCTCCATATCACCATCATCTTAAGTCTGACATAGTCACAATCAGACCCCAGTAGCCAGAGACAGTGGTCATGTCTGTGTGTGTGTGTGTGTGTGTGTGTGTGTGTGTGTGTGTGTGTGTGTGTGTGTGTGTGTGTGTATAAAAACAAAGATTCTGTAACTTACCAAACGAGAAAGCGTTGATATGTTGATAGACACAATAAAAAACACACAAACACACACACAAATTTCAAGCTTTTGCAACCCAAGGTTGCTTCATCAGGAAAGAGGGAAGAGAGGGAAAGACGAGAGGATGTGGGTTTTAAGGGAGAGGGTAAGGAGTCATTCCAATCCCAGGAGCGGAAATATATACACATACACACACACACACACCACACACACACACACACACACACACACACACACACACACACACACACACACACACACACACCTCAGAACAATAACATTGTCTGAAAGCGTAAATATGCAGTCTTTTTT
Source organism: Schistocerca serialis cubense (assembly GCF_023864345.2). Taxonomy (NCBI): domain Eukaryota; kingdom Metazoa; phylum Arthropoda; class Insecta; order Orthoptera; family Acrididae; genus Schistocerca; species Schistocerca serialis. Next base: position 570,510,169 of record NC_064645.1, read on the forward strand.
GTTGTGCATTTTGGTGACCCAGTGCCTTTTCTGTGTGGTGAGTAGCATTCTATCCCTTCAATAACCTTGTTATTCCATCCTAGACTTTCTGCAATTTTCATAATCAGTGTTAATAACTGAATTGTACAGCATACTCTTTCTCCTACACCCAAGGCATTATCTGAACTGTTAGCATTCATTGTTAAGACTAGTGCATAGCCTATTATTTTTAAAAGTTATGCCTGTTCAAAGTTTACAGTTCAGATTTTCACTCCTTTCCAATGCCGTCTGTAGCAAAACAAGGCACTGCTATGCTGGAATTCTGTGCACTTCTTCTGATTGCAATGAAGTCAAAGTCCAACACACATGTTGCCAATTGTAAGGCTTCTGCTTGCAATAACTTACTCCATTGATAGTTGCAGTACTTCTCACTATTGATTTATTATGTTTTCTCAAAAGGTGTTACTGAATCGCAGTAGTAAAATTGTGCTGTGACATTCAAATGAAACTTCAGTCTTTGATGACAGTCCCTACAGTTGAATTACTTTGCAGTTACACGTTATCATACAATCCAAGACATTACTTTTCTTTTCTGATTGCGAGTTAAGCAGCAGTAAAATTCATTATTGGGCCCTGAGATGCTTGATTGTGTGTTGTCGTGCCTCACAGACGTCGTGTTTGTTCTTGTATCGAATGAGATTGAGCAGTGGTGTCCTCATAGGTGCCAAGGTATCTTTGCTTCTTACTAGATCAAAGACAGAGATGGAGAAATGGTCACCTTATACTATGTTACACTCATTCTTTAGTGAGATTGTGATAGATTTTCTAAATTATTATGCAGTTTTTCTCCGGCAAGCTTAACTGCCTTGATCTCGGTTTGTTACTGATAGAAATTTCAGGGGCCAAAGATACTTTGTTCTTTAAATGTCATGTTAATGAATGAAATTCTGCATGATTAGACCATGTTCAAATTCACATTTTTCAGTATTTGCAGAATACATTAGACTACCAAGACATTTGACATGTTATTATGCTAGGTGATTGAAGACGGCCACCATAGTTATTGCTTTTTAGCACTGTTCTCAAATACTCAGACAATGGAAACTCCATGTTGGAATGTCAACAATATAAGGAAAAGGATTAGATTGCCACTTGCTGTAAAGGTGATACCTTGAACTGTGGACAGGCACACCGAAAAGACTGTTACACTTTCAGATTTCGGCAAAAGCCTTCTTCACACATACACTCATTCACACAAACAATCACACCTCATGCACACGTGACTGCCAACTCTGGCAGCTCAGACTGGAATGTCCTCAGATACTTCTTATTTAATTCTGTTCTGCCTAACAATCAAACCAGAAAATTGCTTATAGGGCATCAATCAAGTCAAAACTACAGAACGTTTGATACACACTTAAGATTTTGTGAACATGGAATTAACCGCACATCCTCTATTACAGTGCTGTGATTTAGTGTTCTCACATTCACTTGACTTCTGCTGACATCTATGACCCTTTTTTCTTCATTTTATTTATTTATTTATTTTGTTTCCAAAACTATTTTCACACACTAAATAGTAGTTGTGTTAGGAAACTGTGGTGATTACATGGTTGGTGCAACCACTGGCAAAGCATTCTTGGTCCATCAGGGAAGTAAACTGATGTAGATTCATACAGATTTGACTACTGGGCTGTAAGCCAGTCAAAGCCAGTAGTCCGAAAATATTGTGTATCCCCCACTACCTGAACATACTGTCAACAAGTAACTGTGCAGATTGCCACATACTATCTGTGGTGCTTGTTCTGTTTTGCAGCTACATACAAAGCCTTGTCAACCTTTAATCCTTCTATTATTTGTCAGATTTTATTAAGCCATGTAGGTGAAAAAAATCAGGTGCATTGATAAGGTAAGGAATGAGGTGGTTCCCCTCAGAAGGGACAGGATGATAGGACATGAGTTTAGACATCTGGTGGCTGTAGAGGGTAAAAGCAGTAAGAGAGAGACAGAGATTGGAATACGTACAACAAATAATTGAGGACATAGGTTGTGAGTGCTGCCCTGATATGAAAACGTCAGCACAGGAGAGGAATTCGTGGCGAGTCGCATCAAACCAGTCAGAAGACTGATGACTCAAAAAGGAAGTGAAACCTTATGCACGGTACTGTTAGGTGTGTTAACACCATTGCTCTGTTAGAAAAGGGCTATGAAATTGCTCATAAATCATTGTTAGAGATATCTCGTAACTGACACTACCTATAGCTCTTTAAGCTTAACTGGCAGTTTAGATTTCGTGTAAATTTCAAGTGATTCAGAAACTTTTCACACACCAATTACCTGAAACAAATAAGAAAGTTGCCATGTGTATATGAGATAACTGTGATATTATCTGTTGAAGTGATTCTTTTTAATGTGAGTGAAAAGAGAGATTTTTTTGAGTGAATAAAAGTGTACTTTTTTCTAATAAGTAGTAAAGTGATATACGGGTGTGAAGACTTTGTCTTTAAATTTTAAGCTCCCATTAATGTATGCTCCCATTAATGTATACTCCCATTAATGTATGCTAATTGTCTTTAATATCAGCAACTTTATTACCATTTAAATGCTTGATATTAGGTTAACTTTTAAAAAAAATTTTGAATGTGGTTTCGCAGTGATAACGAATTGTTCGTAAGAAGTCATTGTGTGCTTCTCTCTGTAAAATTTTTGTTGCAGTGTGCTACTGGTCAGAAGCAGACAGTGACTATTTTTATCTTTGATAATAAGAGTTTTCCTTTTTCAGTAATTTTTAACCATTGTCTGTGTGGTATCTTTATACTGGTATTTTAAAAACTGTACATTATGTGAGATGAGTAAAGTGTTTCATGTTTTGCAACTTGTAATATTGTCATTATATTTTTGTATCATGATTATCACATCTATGATAAAATTTCTCATGAAGAAGAAAAAGTGAATGTACAGTATGTGTGGAATGTAAGAAAAATAAATGTGTGAAAGTTATGCCTACTCAATTTGCGTTATTCCTGACATTCAGTGCTACTCAGTTTGTTGTTGAAGTCCAAATTACTGTACGTATAACCTGACAGTCTCTTCAGTGCAACAGAATCACATGATCATACAGAGGGGTTTCATTTTCCTGTGAAGCTGATAATATCCAAAATTACCTCATTAACTATTCTTACTTGACATTTCCTGCCACCCTTGGTGTGCTTCAAATTTGTGGTTCAGTTGGAATCTCCTATAATCATAGAACTGTTTCTCTGTTTTAGGCAGGTGGAATAGATCTCAGAACATTTTATTATTTACAAAATCTGTATCTGATTTCATTATCTGAAACCTTAGGTACTAGGAAATACTCAAAAAAGAAAATAGCAACTCAAAAAAATGATGGTTGGTTAAAGGTCATCATGTTCTGTAACTGTCGTCGTGGGAATGTTTCTTCAGAGACAATGAGTGAGTCAAATGGAATGATCAGATTACACAAGTAGCAGGCAAGACGAACTTCAGATTGCGGTTTATTCGTAGAATCCTGAAGCAATGCAGTCCTTCACAAAGGAAATAGCTTACAATATGTTAGTTTTCCAGTCTTAGAGTATTGTTCGTCTGTTTGAGACCCTTGCCAGTTGGGTCTAATTCAAGAGATTGAGAAGGTCCAAAGAAGAGCAGCAAGATTTGTGACTGGTACATTTAGTCATCGCGAGAGTGTTACAAAACTCATAGAAAGTTTGAAGTGGGAAACACTTGCAGATAGACGGGGTGTGAAACGGAAGGGGCTGCACACTAAATTCTGAAATCCGATCTTCGCCGAGGATGTAGAGCATATATTATTACCACCAACTTCCAGATCGCGCAGTGATCACCATTCAAAGATAACTGAAATTAGAGCGTTTACTGAGGTGTTCAGACAGTAGTTTTTACCTCGTGCGATCCACGAGTAGAACAGAGTGGGGGCAATATGACTTTGGTGCAAATTGTGCCCTACGCTACACATCGCTTGGTGGCTAGCAGAGTATATATATAGACAGAAAATCAATAGAGAGCAATAGCTGTATTGTATCTCTCTGCCTACATACTCTGCAAACCAGTGTTAAGTGTGTGGCAGAGTGTACTTAGTATTGAATAACAGTATTATTTCTTCCTGTTCCAATCATATTTGGAGCATGGGAAGAATGTCAGCTTAAGAGCCCCTCCGTACTCTGTAATTACTCTAATCTGGTCTTCACAGTCCGTACGGAATTTGGTGCCACGCCTATACTTATTATCAAAAGTACAATCATATGGGGTATTAGACAAAATATGTGATGTGACTGGGTTGAGACGTTCTTGGTAGGGAGGACGCAGAATGCCATCTTGGATGGAGAGCCATTGCCATATGTAGAAGTAACTTTGGTGTACCCCAGGCAAGTGCATTGGGCCCCTTGCTGTACATGTAGTATATTAATGATCTTGCAGGCAGTATTAATAGTAGCCTCACACTCTTTGCAGATGATGCAATTATCTACAATTAAGTACAATGTGAATGAAATTGTACAAGTATTCAGTCAGACCTTGATAAGATTTCAGAGTGGTGCAATGACTGGCAACTTGCTTTAAATATTCAAAAATGTAAAATTTTGCACTTCACAAAAAAAAAAAAGATTTGTGTCCTATGAATATAATATCAGTGAGTCACAGTTCGAGCCTGTAAATTCATACAAATACTTTGGTGTAACACTTCGTAGGGACATGAAGTGGAATGATCTCATAGGATGTTATGGATAAAGCAGGTAGCAGGCTTTTGTTTATTGATAGTATACTGGGGAAGTATGATCAGTCTACAAAGGTGACTGTATACAAATTAATTGAGTGACCCATCCCAGAATACTGCTTAAGTGTGTGGGACCCATACCAGGTAGTACTATAGTTTAATTCTTTTATCTTGGCGGCTCGCGCATGCCCGCCCAGACGTAGGAGATTGCTGTGTTGCCAGTTGCAAACGACGCACGTGCCAAGAGAAGCAGCGCCATAGTATAGTATAGTTCGCAAACTTACGTTAGGGAGAGAGCGCACAGTTTATGAAGTAAAGCCACCACAGCTGCATTAACCCTTTCGCTGCTACAGATACGTGCTCCCTGCGCAATTTTCTCATCACTGCACTGCTTGCCTGTGCAGACACATGGTGTTCTGACTGCTTTGACACACTTATCATTCGATTTCACAAAAACTATTTGGCCCAAAAATTTGATTTTTACACATCATCTTGACTGATACCTTCCCCCCATAAACGACTTAATTTTGTTTCGATGTTCGACGCAGTTATTGTGCAGCATTAAATGTAGTAAATCATTGCCAAAATTTTACAGAGGTAAAACTCCATAGCGTATACTTTCCGTATGGTCAATTTTGGTTGCCACAATGTTGAGAATGAAATGTGCACAAGATACCTAAATTTCATATAAATTTTACTGTATAACAATATCTCATTTAATTTAAGTACCAGATAGGTGTCGTATGTAATATTGGCAAATGTTCCATCTTTAACGACTGTAATAAAACTTTTATTTATACCAGAGTCATTTCGCTTTTTTCTAAAATGTTCTGATTAAAACAAAGTTGTCGAAGTACACAAAACTGAATTGTGGACGTAATAAAACATAGAAACTATAACATATTGCCAGTGAGGCGCAGTGCGCAAACAATTTATGTTTGTCGCAACGGACGGCAAATACTTGCCAAAACGTAGATCAGTCGACGAAAGCATTGAATATGATGTTGCCAAAGCAGCGAAGCAAAGAATTGCGTCAGACAATCAAGTAGCTCGGCAACGTATGAGCCGAAATTCTGCTCTAAATTATACTTTTAATACTGTCGCAAAAGAATATAACTCAATATGAATAGTAAAACAGCGACTGTGGAAGAGAAGGTACACAAACAAAACAGATAACATGAATATTGTACGTGTGGCTTTTCACTGTTTCTAATTGCTGTGAAAGGAAATATTGGAGGACAAAATTAGAAAAACCGAAAACTTATTATGATTATAATGAATAGACAAAGCACTACAAATGTCAAAAAATTACATTCAAACGAATAAGATTCATGAAATAAGGCACGTCGATATTGTTTTTAAATAAAGAAAATATTTAAGTCTGAACAAGATTTGAACTCAGAACCTTTAGTTTGGTAGCCAAACACCTTAACCATTATACTAACACAGCTCGTCATTTAAACTGGCTAACTGGAGAACTCTAAAATATGACACGAAATACCGACAAAAACTATTGGTATGACTATAAATTATTCACATTTCGTTGAAGTATAATAGGAAATAAATGATTACCACTGTTCTTTATTGCGAAAAAGCGGTTCGTGAGATTGATACCAACACCGTTCCTTGCTATCGCCTGAATTAGGAGGCTTATTGCTTGTTTGGTTTAATTAATTGATAGAATATGAAGCAATTGGTATAAAGAATGCTTTTTCCAAACTTTGTATAAAAGAAAGTCTGCTATCAAGACGTTGCTTTTGTTCAATTACTTTATTTATGACTGAACATTTCTAAAACTGAAGACACTCGTCCGTGCTCTGCACTGCAGTGGAGCACTGGCAACGTTATCTGTTCATTGGCTGACTGTGTTTTGTGACGTCAGGTGCGCAGAACAAACCTAAACTCGGCCGCCGTCATAAATGACGCGCACTATAGCAGGTGATATCAAACATATAGAGAGAAGGGCAGCATTAATGGTCAAGGATTTGTTTGGTCTTTGGGTGTCACAGAGATGTTGAAGGAACTTAATGGGCAAACTCTGGACGATAGACATAAACTATCTCAAGAAACTGTTAAGTTTTTCATGGCAACTTGTTGACAAATTGACTGTTGGCTTCTGTCTCGTGTTTTTCGACCAATGTTGATTTGATAATTTTTCTGACTTTTTGCCAGAACAAGTGGCTGGCTTTGTCAGAGCTTCACCCTCCGTTGCTGGTGGTGTACCAGAGTCACACTCACAGCCGCAGATCACAAGTACCTGGCGTGTCCACGTCCTAGGTCTTTCCTGTTGTCATTTCTGCTGCAGTTCTCTCCTTGCTACCTGCAACAGTTGCTCTCTGCAGCACGGTAATCCAGAATCCATTCATCTTGAGGCTTTCTTGTTGAAACTATTGTAAACTGTTGTCTTGTTTGTGTATTTATATATCTTCTCTGAACAAGCAGGTGTAATAGCTCTTCTCTACATAAAAAAAAAACTTGTGTGTTGGTGTATTTCACTGTTTAGTTGGTATTGCACAGCGCATGCTCCCCCACAGCTGATTTCAACCTGCCCCAACCTGGAGCGTTGCTTATGTTCAGTGATCCTGGTGTCAATTGATTGTCCAGTCATTCCAACATATATTTTTTCATGTGTAACTGATATTCAGTACATTCCATTGCAAGTGGGTCCACTTTCTCCTTTGCCGATCTGAGACACACTTTGATCTTCTTTATCGATTTATAAATAGATTTTACACCATGTTTTCACAATATATGGCTGATTCTGTCTGTTACTCTGGGAATGGTTGGCAGAAAGGCCATATCAGTCATTTCTTTATTTCATTGTCACTTCATTGTGCTTTGATTCTGTGACACATCTTATGTAAGAAGTGTCACAGAATCACACACAGTGAAGTGACACATTGAAAAAAGAGATGTCAGATACAACCCCCTACTCACAACTCTCATAGGGATTGTGAGGGTAAGATTAGATTAACTACAGCACACAGAGGCATTTAAACAATCGTTTTTTGTGCGCTCCATACGCGAATGGAATGGGGGACCGTTGCTGCGCACTTCAGTAGTTTGCAGAGTGTAGATGTAGATGTACAAAAGATACATAGGAGGCTAATGTATATTTCTAGATTCTTTGCACCATACTAGTTATTGATAATTTATAAGTAGGTCCTCACAGGATAACTGTCATGTATCTTCAAGCAAGTGGCAGTTCAGGTCTTTCAGTGTTTCTGCAATGTCCCCTTTCTTCGTAAATATTGAATAACTCCTGTTAATCCTGTTTGGTATGAGCCCCTTAAACTAATGCAATATTCTAAGACTGAATGTGCAATTGATTTGTAAACAGTCTTCTTTGTAGATTTACTGTATTTTTGCAGGTGTTTTGATTCCCTTTAATATCTGCACAAATTGTTTCACCCAGGATATGTCGGAGTTGGTTCATTCCAATTGTGAATGACTGGTGTTGTAGTTATAGGACACTTTCTCTTTCTTCTCTCTTCTTCTTCTTCTTCTTCTTCTCCTCCTCCTCCAGTGCACATTCTTACATTTCTTAACATTTGACACAAGTTGCCATTCTATATATAACTTTGAAACATTGACAAGATCTGATTGGATATTTACCCAGTTTTTCAGGTAGTCTTAATTACAGGCAACTGTGTTATCTGCAACAACTCTAAGGTTATTATGGTCTACCTGGTTATTAATGTACAGTGTGGATAGAAAAGATCCAAACACACTCCCCTGGGGCACATTTGAAGTTACTTTTACTTCCATTGATGACTCTCCAGAACTGGCGAAACTTTTGAAGCTTAATCTACACAAAAGTTTGAAGAAAACATACAATTAGAGCTAGAATATAATAATACATTGAAGACAATGTAAGTTTGTTTTGTAATTTACTGCTCTTTCATTTGATCCATCTGTGAGTTGAGAGTTCACTGTGTTATGCACCAACCAAACAGTTCCCTGGAGGCCTCTAGAAATAGCCTCCTGTTTCCACGTGGCTGTTGGCACAGCGACAGGCAGTCACTTGTGTCATAGCAGTGTGGCAGTGAGGCTTGCGTCAGCTGTGAGTTATATGTTATTACACGTGCTGGTCAGTTGTCGTTTGACAGAACTTGTTTTACTAGTGTATTTTGTGAGTGCAACTGATTAACTGATTATATTATGGCTGTGCAGAGGGGACTTGGGAAATAAAGAGCACGTAAAGTGATTCACATCACACTTAGCCATTCAAATAGCTGATTGGAACAGATCAGAACATTTCGATTTTCTTACTATAAAAAGTATCCTTGGTTTACAGGTTGCTCTCTAACAAATAAATTATATTACTACACACGTATTTTATTTGATGGGTCTGGGATTGAAAAAGAATGGACGCCAACTCCTTTTGGAAAATATGTGACAAAAAATTTTGACAGGCAAGCTGAGAAACACCAGAATTTGAGAAGGCACCTTCAGAATCAAGTGTGTTTTCTGAACATGTAATTTCTGAAGCAGCCAAACATCTAGCCATAAAACATAATGTGACAGTGAAACAAAATAAATTTGTAGTGGATTGACTTATTGATGTTTGTTCCTTGGACAAGCAAAAGCTTGCATTCAGAGGGTGCTTTTAATATGAAAGTTCCAACAACAAAGCTGATTGTTGTTGTTGTTGTTGTTGTTGTTGTGGTCTTCAGTCCTGATACTGGTTTGATGCAGCTCTCCATGCTACTCTACCCTGTGCAAGCTTCTTTATCTCCCAATACCTACTGCAATCTACGTCCTTCTGAATCTGTTTAGTGTATTCATCTCTTGGTCTCCCTCTACGATTTTTACCCTCCACGCTGCCCTCCAATACTAAATTGGTGATCCCTTGATGCCTCAGAACATGTCCTACCAACCGATCCCTTCTTCTAGTCAAGTTGTGCCACAAACTTCTCTTCTCCCCAATCCTATTCAATACCTCCTCAGTAGTTATATGATCTTCCCATTTAATCTTCAGCATTATTCTGTAGCACCACATTTTGAAAGCTTCTATTCTCTTCTTGTCCAAACTAGTTATCGTCCATGTTTCTCTTCCATACGTGGCTACACTCCATACAAATACTTTCAGAAACGACTTCCTGACACTTAAATCAATACTCGATGTTAACAACAAAGGTAATTACCCTGAATTGAGGAACTTTTATCTAGACAGGAACAGTTTATTCATGATCACTTGCAGAGCACTTCTGGTTTCAAAGAAACATCAAGCACAATTTAAAACAAATTGACTGAATTGGTTATCAACGTCATTAATGATCATGTTGAAGAAGAGTTAGTCATGCGAATTTATTGGAGTGCAAGCAGATGAAATGCTGGATGTTCCTTGTTATTCACAAATGAGTATTATTATCAAATTTTGTGCACAAGATATTCCCATTGAAAGATTTATTGGTTCTCACATTGTTTCTATTGACAAAACAGCTCAGGTTGTATCAGAAATTGTACTCAGTGCACTTCAGGTTTGGGGAGCAACTGACAAGACAGTGAGCCAAACATGATGGAGCCTCAGTAATGGCAGATAAATGCGGATGCCTCCAAAATTTTGTTACACAAAAAGTCTGTGAGCTATATTTTTGCATGTTGTGCTCAAACTTAGTCTAGTACTGTTACATTGTTCTAAAAATATCAAATCAATTATGCTTAGTCAAACATTAAGAGTTCCAGGTTGCAATATCAACAACATAAGGTAAAGGATAGATTGCTACTCACTGTAAAGATGACATATTGAGTTGCAGGTAGTAACAACAGAAAAAAATGTTACACATTTACCTTACGGCCAAAGCCTTCCTCAGAAAAGAGAACATTCACACAAGCAAGCACAACTCACACACACATGATGGTCATGTGTATGTGAGACGTGCTTGCTTTTATGTTTGTGTTTGTTTTCTTTTCTGAAGAAGGCTTTGACCTAAAGCTAGATGTGTAATAGTATTTCCATTGTGCATGTCACCAACTCAGTGTGTAGTCTTTATTGTCAGTAGCAATCTATTACTTTCCTAATATTGTTGTTAAACCAGATAGGCTTTTCACTCAGTCTTCTATCATTCCATTAATCTTTTAGCAAGACCTTGAGGTGGATGCTCGGGCCAGTTACACCAAACAACACCTTATTATCAGGAGTTCATTTATTCACCTCTTTACACAAGCAAGGCATACAAAGAACTGGATGGTGGAACTGCACAAAGATAATGTTTAGCTTAGTTCAAAGATGATACTCAGATCGATACTGGTGTCGAGCTCCACAGTATGGAGTACTCTTGACTCTTGAGAGGTGGGGGGGAGGGGGGGGGGTGGCTATGGCGTCAGCAGGGGTGGTCCGCAGGAGCCGAACCACGGTCAGCTTGACAGCGTCATCGAGTAGCTGTGTGGGTAGATGTCGTGAAGGAAGATCCAGCCACCGAACCTGGAAGTCATTGAAGCGTGCCGGGTGTCATACTGGGCGTGCTGGTCGTGCAGCGACAGGTAGGCCAGCGGTTTGCGGGAGGAACAGAGCGACGATGACGATGTCTCCAGTGGGTGTGGCGAACACACGAAGCATGTTCAGGTCGACGTCGGGCGAGAGGGGAACACATTTCACCAGGTGGCAGGGAATGGCGGAGGTTGTGTCATGAGCACCAGATGAAGGGAAACACTCAACGAACAGTGTATCATTGCGTAGTATTATAGAGATGTCGTGGGTTATGTTGGGGGGAACAGGCACAAACACCTTGAGCGAGGGCACATTCAAGATGGGAAGGCGTGAGAAACCTCGACAGGGTGTGGCAGGCAAAGGGGGAGGGGTGGAAGGGACTGGCAAAAGGCCCGATGGCAAGGGTGTGATTGTAGGTAAGCTCGACGTTGGGAGCATGGGGTCACTCGACGGAGTGCGTGAGACCGGAGTAGGGAGCGAGGTCGGAGGAGAGCTCGATGAATGGAGATGGAGGTCACTCGATTGAGTGTGTAAGTCCGACCTGGAGGGAGTGGTCAGAGCGCCGTGAGCCATGACAGTGAGTGGTGTGGTCGTGGCCTGAAGGGGGGTAGAAGAAGGCTCGACATGAGCAGGCTTAAGTCTGTTGAGAGAGACTGTGACAACTGAATCTTTTATCTGGATGTCATAGATGTTGGCTGAGCGCCGGAGAACTCGGCGCGGGCCAATGTATGGAGGTTGTAGGGGACCACGGACAGTGTCATCTCGGACCATGACATATTTGCAATTGTCCACAGATTTCGGAACGTGAACCTTAGGGCGGGAGTGGCTGGCAGGCAGAGGGATATGGAGGTTGATGAAGTGGCGTCCGACGCGGTCCACGAAGGAAGGTACGTCAGACTGAGGGAGGCAAGCGGAAGGGCTCACAAGTTCGCCAGGGAGAACAATGTTCTGGCCGTATACGAACTCGGCTATTGTGCCCTTGAGGTTCTACGAATGCCGAGTAGCACAAGGGGAAGGGCCTCGGTCCATAGAGAGTAGTGGCATCGTAGAGCCGCCTTGAAAGTGCGGTGCCAGCGTTCAACTAGCCCGTTACTTTATGGGTGATATGCTGTGTGGTATGGATGCACCGGATGTAGCAGATGTTACAAATCTTGTTGAACAGGGCTGACAAATTGTTTGCCCTAGTCAGTCGTGATGATAGCTGGACATCCAAAATGCGATACCCATGACTCGATGAGTAACAGTTTCTGCCGTAATATTTGGGGAGGGGGACAGCCTCGACCCAGCGAGTTGTTCGGTCAATAGATGAGAGGACATAGCCAAAGCTGTTAGAGGGGGGGAGAGGGCCGACAATGTCGATATGAATATGCTGGAAATGCCCAGGAGGGATTGAAAAGGCTCCGAGGGGGTTGAAGTGTGCTTGTGTACTTTGAAGCATTGGCACGCTCCTGCGTCGCGTGCCCATTGCTGGTAATCCTTGTTGACATTTCTCCACACAAAGCACTCCGCAACGAGGGGGGTGGATGCACGAACACCGGGGTGGGCTAAATTATGCAGTGCGTTGAAGACAGCTTGACAGAGCATGGTTGGGATGAGAGGGCGTAATGTGCCCATACTGTTGTCACACCAGATCTCACCAGAAATGCCAGGGAAGGTGGTGCGGACGAAGTATAGTGAAGAGATAGAGTCTGAAATCAGGTCTGGTATGTCCTCGTGAGCGGGTTGGAGGTTAGGCAGTTCTGAGAGGTCTAACAGCGAATGAACGGTGTTGACTTGTGAAAGGAAATCAGCAACTATATTGTCAGTACCCTTTATGTGTCTGACATCGGTGGTGAACTGAGATATGAAGTCCATGTATCTGAAGCGGCGAGGAGGTGGGTCTGCTGGCAGGTTTGTAATGGCCGCAGCCAGGGGTATGTGGTCCGTTAAAACATAGAAAGGGTGTCCCTCAATGTCAGTCTTAAAATGCTTGATCACTTTGTAGACCATGAGCAACTCCCTGTCAAACGCGGAATATTTCCGTTGTTTGTTGGTGAACTTGCGCAAGAAGAACTGCAGAGGCGAAGTCTGGCCGTCGACTGTCTGGCTAAGGACAGTGCTGATGGCAGTATCACTCGTGTCTGTGGTAATGAAAAGCTGTCCATTGGGATAAGGATGCGTGATGGTGCAGGCCTTGCCAAGAAGACATTTGAGGGTGGTGAAAGAGTCAGTCATAGCAGGGGTCCATGGAACGGTCCGAGATCCAGAAGTGTGGGTGCCTGCCAAGGCGTCTGTCAGTGGAGCCTGAATCTCCACAGCCCGAGGTAGATGTCAGTGATAATATTTAACCATCCCCAGAAAGCGCTGGAGCTCTTTGAATGAAGCAGGTCTGGGTAGGTTTAGTATTGTTTGTACCTTCTCAGGGGGCAGTGAAATGCCGTCGGCAGAGACCCGAAATCCAAGAAAAGTGACAGCGGGTTGATGTAGCTGCAATTTGTCCTGGTTAGTCTCGATGCCCGCTGCTGTGAGAGCGTTCATAACAGTTTACACATGTCGATTGTTGTCCTTGATGGAGGAGCTGAACACAAGAATGTTATCAAGGTATGCAAAGCAGAATTTTAGGTCGAATAGTACTTCATTGATGAAGTGTTGCCAGGTCTGGGTTGCGTTTTTCAGACCGAAGGGCATGAATCAAAACTGAAATAACCCGATTGGTGTGGTGATCGCTGTCTTCTCGATGTCTTCAGATGCCATGGGGATCTGGTGGTAGGCCCGTTTGCAATCAATGACCGAGAATGTGGTCGCACCTGCGAGGGAACTGGTAAAGTCGGCAATGTTGGGTATGGGGTAGGTGTCCATAATTGTTCATGCGTTTAGTCGACGGTAGTCTCCACACATGCGCTGGGACCCGTCTTTCTTGGGTGTCATATGAATGGGCGTAGACAAGCTACTGGCAGAGGGTCCAGTGACACCGGAGCTTAGAAGTTCAGAAATCTGCTTTTTAAGGTCGAAGAGGTGCTCGGGACAAAGTCAACATAGTTTGCAGGAGATTGGGGGGCCTGGCGTGAGGCAAAGTTTGTGAACCGTACCATTGGTGATGACGGAAATGTTGCTGGCAGCACGGGAGGCGGTTTGTTTACAATGTGTGGCGGGCGGGGCAGGCGAGGTGTGCAGGAGTCAACGTGACAAGACGTCCGCCGGCCCGAAGCAGTGGCACCGTGGTCAGGTGAGGTCGGTAGAGCTCATGAAGCGTTAGTGAGTCCATTGTCCAAGGGCGCAGCCTGTGGCAGCACGGCCGAAGCGCTAGGTGTGAGTGCACTCTTTATGTTGTCAGTGGCAGTCACATGGCGGCGTGCAGGAGCCGAAGTTGCATAATTTGAGGTGCTGTCCGCGAGGGGAGGGGTAGGAGCTGTCAGTTCGGGAACACGTGACGCTCATCACGCATGCGCACTCGTGTCCGGCCAAGTGTCAAATGCTGCCGTGTTAGGGGGGGGGGGGGGAGGGCGGGGGGGGGGGGGGGGTGTGGTCCTGTGAAACTGTCAGTACACGTTATGGTAGACTTGAAAGCACAGTTGCGAGGGATAGTGGGAGGTAAGGACACGGAGGCTCGATTGCTGGGACTACAAGCAGATTCGGTGCACTTAGTGACCTTGCTTTGACCTTGCTTTGACCTCGTTTTGTCCTTGCTGCAGTGTCTGTAATTCCTTTGCTGTTTCGGAGAGCTGGAGCTGAGTTTCGTTGAGCCAGAGGGAGAGCTCGAAGTTTTCCTTGCGTAGGTGAGTGACGTTTTCAAGCTCGACAAGGCACTTGTGCGTTGTTTCTTGCAACCTCGTTGACAGAGACAAGCATGTACGGATGAGGTGAGCCCGGACCGATGTGTTACAGGGGGGTTTGCTCGACGGAGCACAGAGGACGTGAGTTTTGGATGGGTGATGAAACACGGTGTTTCCCACTAGGTCTGGTGAAAGTTTGTGGTGTTGCAAGAAGTCAATGCCTAGTATAGGTTCCTCAATATTGCACACTAAAAAAAGTCCACTTGAGTTTGCAGTTCACGGGGAGTGAGACGATGTGGGAGGTTGAACCCGAGCGTTGTAGTTTGCTTGAATTCACAGCTTGCAGTGAAGCATGATGAGAGTGGATGTTCCATGACTCTAAGGACATAGGCAGCAGTGAAACATCGGCACCTGTGTCCACTAGGAAAACATATCCTGATGAAATGTCATTAATATAAAGTCGTTCGTAATTATCCGATTGTTCCCGGGCAGAATGGAGCACTGGGGGGTGCCTGTCATGTTGTGCACATGAGGCGGCACCCGGCGTTTGGGAAGCAGCAGGGTGGTCTGCAGTTCCATGCCGCCTCACCAAATCTTGTGTGGAAGTAACAGTATGGGTAGTGCGGTTGCATTTCCTATGGAAAGTTCGTTGCCAGAGGCGGTGGCCGAGGTTCGGTGGCCGCAGCAGGTTCAGTAGCAGGAGGGGGCACGAACGTGGGCAGAGCCAGTGACATCCCAGCTGCTTGTGTACTGCTTCCCGGAGCGAGTGGAACAGTCAGTACAGTAAGGCCCTGGCCACGTCCGGCTGTGGGACGGAGAGCCTGAACCTGAGACTTGCCAGGTAGGCAGTGGCTGGCGAAATAGAGCAGTGATGCATCATGTAGTTTGTCAGCAATTGTCATTAGTTGCTCAACAGGTTCGGGAGACCTCCGAGCCAGAGCAAAGCGGATGTGAGGAGGTAGTTTATCTGACCAGATGGCGAGGAGAGCTGTGTCAGAGAGTAGATCATCGCTGACCAGGGCCCGTAGCTGTCTCCATAGTTGGGGAGGTTTGTCTTTGCTAAGTTGCTCAACGTGGAGCACTTGCCGTATTGCTGTCTCAGTTGAGCGCACAAGCCGATGCAGAACTGTCTTTTTGGCCAGAGTCTACCAGGTAGCTGAGTCCGGGGCATCGACCAGGTCAGCAATCAAGTCCTCCTGGTTGTGCAAGTGGGTAATGAGGCACAGAAATCTGGTTGATTCGTCGAGTTTGAAATGGTCGAACACTTCGTCCACAATTTTGAAGCAGGTTGTTGCCCTGTTGGGATTGAATGGCGGCAGCATCGGTAAGCGTTGTAGAATGTTCGGAAGAACAGGTTGAGTGGAATTCGTTGGGGCACTGCCTGAAATGAGCTGCTGTTGCTGCAGTATTCCAGGAGAGTGTGTCTCCAGGGTATGAGGCGATGACGGCTGGTTGGGTGGCAGCGTGAGGATGACGCATTGTGGTTGAGCGCAATCCGTCGCGACACGAAAGGCCGGCGCGGGTGAGACACCGTAATGTCTCGATTGCAGTTGCGGAAGTTCAACACATTGCGGGTGTGTTCGGATTGACATGTCGTGGAAGACTGACATGGATGAGGCACTGAGATGTGCTGAGAACGGTAGCGGAAGCTCGACTGGAGCCAGCGTGGGGGCAACAGGTGAGAAAAAGTTCGAAGTTTGAAAACTCGTGCTAGTCCCTGGAAAGCTTGATGTACTATCAGCTGTGTTGCACGGAGACTGCGGAGGTGCGGGCTGTCCAGAAGCACAGTGTGGAAAATGATGTCAAACGTTGGACGGAAAGTGCGAATGTTCACTGTTCATAGTCACTCCACTCAAAATGATGTGCGGATAAGGTGAATGTCATGGCACAAAACACTGAGGTATAACAGTAGGACAGAGATGGAGGTCAGGCACAGATAACAAGCTATTGTTCCTGTTGCAGGCCGAGTTATCGAAGCAGGAAGGCATGTGCTGATGCTGAACCAAGGCGGGCGCGGGCGTGGTCGGATGCTGAGGAGATTGACCTGTGGACAAAGCAGTTCCGGCCATGTGGTAGGAATTGTTCCTTGATGCCCTTACTTTAGTCAAGTTGCGGCATAATTTTTTCTCCATAACTCTATTCAGTACCTCTTCACTAACTATCAGAACTGCTCATCTGATCTTCAGCATTCTTCTGGTGCACCACATTTTAAAAGCTTCTATCCTTTTTATGTCTGTAAAGTTCACTGACCATGTTTCACATCCATGCAGACATTGGGGATATGCTGCAACCCTGCCACACTCCTTCCTCAACCACTGTTTTCCTGGTATGTCCTGCAAGTCATACAGCTGCAGTCTGGTTTCTCTTAAAGCTTTAGATAACTATTTACTCCCTGTGTTTTATACTTGCTGCCTTCAGGATTTGAAAGCATATATTCTAATCAACATTGTCAATATTTTCCTCTAAATCCACAAAAGCTGTTAACATAGGTTTGACATTCCTTAATACATCCTTTAAATAAGCCATAAAGTCTGTATGGCCTCATGTGTTCTTCCATTTCTCTGGAAACCAAACTTATTTCCCCCGATTTCAGTTTATACAAGTCTTTACATTATTATTATGTAATGGGAAACTGAAGAAAAATACGGAGAAGGAATTAAAATTCAGGGAGAAGAAATAAAAACTTTGAGGTTTGCCAATGCTTCGTAATTCTGTCAGAGACAGCAAAGGGGTTGGAAGAATAGTTGAATTGAATGGACAGTGTTTTGAAAGGTGGATGTAAGATGAACATTAACAAAATCAAAACAAGGGGAACTAAATCAGGTGATGCAGAGTGAATTATATTAGGAAATGAGCCACTAAAAATTGTTGATTAGTTTTTCTAATGGAGCACAAAAATAACAGCTGCTTATTGGGTGCTCTACCAATTGAGCTACCCAAGCATGGCTGACGACCCGTACTCACAATAGGAGATGAGGTACTTGCGGAAGTAAAATTGTGGGGACGGGTCATCAGTCGTGCCTGGGTAGCTCAGTTGGTAGAGCACTTGCCTGCGAAAGGCAAAGGTCCCAAGTTTGAGTCTCAATCTGGCACACAGTTTTAATCTGCCAGGAAGTTTCAAAACCGGTGCACACTCTGATGCAGAGTGAAAATTTCATTCTGGAAACATCCCCCAGGCTGTGGCTAAGACATGTCTCCGCAATAGCCTTTCTTCCAGTAGTGCTAGTGCTGTAGGTTTCACAGGAGAACTTCTGTCAAGTTTGGAAGGCAGGAGATGAGGTAATGGCAGAAGTAAAATTGTGAGGATGGGTCATCAGTCATGCTTGGGTATCTCAGTTGCCCGCGAAAGGCAAAGATCCCGAGTTCGAGTCTCAGTCCGGCACACAGTTTTAATCTGCCAGGAAGTTTCAGTTTGGTCTCTTTCCCCCTTCTAAACCAACCAATCAGCCAACCAACCAACCAACCTTATTTAAACTTAGGTTTTTCAGTGCTCTTTCGAATTTTTCCCTTTGTCATGTCATCTTGATCTAGTTTCTCTCCCCTTTCCATAATATTCTTTTCAAGTCTGTTTCTTTTGTATATCCCTTGAGTATATTATTTACCCTTCTCACCCTTCCCTTCTTTGCTGAATACTGACATACTATCTAAGCTCTTGATATTCACACAGCTGCTTCTCTTTCTCCTAAGATCTGTTTAAATTTCCTACAGATGACCTCTGTATTTCTCATAGTCATTCATTCTTCTGCAGTTCTGCATTTGATTTGATTCTCTGCTACTTTCACTGTTTCATGTATCATAACTACCCATGTAGGGATGGCATTTCTGCACTATCCCATAAAGAGGTGGGAGGTACGCCTTCCAGATTCTGTAAGTAAGGAAAGGTTTTATCCCGTGAGTTCATCATTCAGAAATCAAATTTTAATTTTAGTTGTTTGTGGGAAGATCATGTCCTGCCTCCTTTAGGAAAGAGAAACATCTACCAGCACGTGTGACAGTGTTAAAATTGTGACCTATAGAGGCTGCAGTTCCCAATATAGCTGCTTACATTGCTCACAATATTGTAACTGTCGTGTGAATATGGACTCAATGTCTTCAATGGCTGCAAGTTTTGTCTTATTTACAAGCCATAGTCAAAAAACGAAACAGCTAATTTATTACCTTTAACCTCACAAAAGCCTTGCAAAATGCCATTTCAAATGAATCAAATGACTGCCGGTGTCAACAAAGACAAGCATTAAATTATATCATAGAAATAAAGGTATGTATGTTCCATATCTCCTCCTAAACCACAGGACCAATTTCAACCATATTTGGTACACATGTCATATACTGACTGGAATGAACTTTGTGGGGCTAATAAAAAGGCTCGAGGGGTGGGGGTGGGGGTGAAAAAGCAATGTAGTCCATACTTTACTCATCCAGTATTTGAGAATGAGAGCACTTAGTGACTTGCAACAAATTTTGTACACTTATTTCTCAGTATATTTATTTTTTAATGGCATTTTTAGCAATAATAAAAAATATTTCTGTACAAGCTCTGAGTTATAAAGTAACAGTACAAGACACACAAATTCCTTGCATACAAACTGAGAAACCTGATGTATACTGTGACCATACTTTCTTGGCTATGAACTACAGATTAAAACTGAAGAAACTGCAAAAAAATAGGAGGTTAAAGAAGTAAACCAGAACAGTTTGAAACAAACAGAGGTGTTAGAGAGTTTCAAATGGAGCATCAGGAAGCAACTGACTGAAACAGGGGAATCAAATACAGCACACTGACATCTATACATTCTTGCAGAGGCCCTCTTTTGGAAACTGACATCACACTGTAAAACATTTGCTAACTGAAGGATAGTATTTCTTGTGTTTTTCATCATAGAGAAGTTACATAACAGTGAGCTTTGGCATGGTATCTCTGTTCACCATAGTGCCATTTGATGAGACCATGAGATTCACCTATAATAGCGTGTCTGGAGCCACATTCATATATGACAGAGTTTTTGCTCACCTCAGCCTATTTTTTGTTCAATGGTAGCTGCTATGTAATAGACATGTAAGCTGTAATTAATGTCAACTTTAAGTTCAGCTGCTGTAACACCTAGCTGTGTATACTACTTTTTCAAGAACAAGGCCTGTCTGGAAAACAACTCCCATTTTCATATAGCTTAAGGAGTACTGAGAGGAGTGGATAAAATGCCATGTTGTCAGTGGATCACAATGATACTGAAGAAATACGATGTTAAACCAATTTTTCAACTACCACAGAAGATTAAAAGTCATGATAGTTCAGCCCAAGATCCAATGGGACTGCTCATTCTGGCATTTACAGCAGTCATTGTGGTTTTGATTGTAATTTTCTTAGTCCTATCAATTATTTTTTGTATAGCTATGTGCATGAAACGTAGGACAAATGATTCTGCTTACATTCCACACAATACATGTTGATTCCATGATGATTACAAACTTACTGGGATGATAGAAAATGGTACATATTTCAATCTGAGATCAGGGGCCTGGTCTGGAAATGTCGAAAGCTATAAGTGAAAATTGTTCTGATACCTCTGACAGTGGAATACATGTACCAGTAATTATGTTGCCAAGATTTTAGGGGAGGCAACTTTCAGAGGTGGTAATATGGATGAAAGCAAGAAAAAATCTAGTAAACTTGGGCTCTAAAATGCATACCTTAAAACACATGAACACAGGGGCACTGACTTATAAAATATATTTGGGGGGGAGGGGGGGGGGCATACTAGGTGTCTTGCCCTGAGAAATTTTCTAAATTTTAGATGAAAAATAGTGAGTTTTATAAAGTTTTTTAAAGCATTTTAGAGTCATATGATCAACATTAGAGCCCCGAAAACTGGACTCTCGATAACTCGACACTCCGGAAAACTCGACAACCAGACACATTTTTTGGCTTTGAAAAATGAAATAAAACATAAACACGCATGGTATTTTCATAAAAAGCTAATTTAATTTACAGTAATAATCATGCTTATAGACTATTACAGAGCAGTGAATATACGGCTCTCTAAATACTGAAATTATACTTAAATAACTCCTAACTATCATTAAAAGAATAAAACATAAAATATTGCTGTCACACAGTAATAACACTTTGATTAATAAGTGAAATAGCTAATTTAAGCTTACTTTGGATAAGGCTCAGGGTTCATTAAATAAAAACAATATCTTAAAGTTAATGCTTTAATACAGTTAATAAAGTTTGTCTAACATTTTCAGTCAAAAAGTATTTAAATAGTGGGTTTTAACTGCATCTTACACCCTAAAAATATTTAAGTATTTGAAAATAACTAATACAGTACTATAGTAATACAGTACTAAACTAGTACTACTATCTCGAAACTGGAAGTTTAACATTATATATGTATTTAATTTTCTATCTTATAAAGATTTTTAATATTTCTGTAAATGTCATTATCTTCTTTAGAAAGGTACAATTGTTGACTGTCTGATTGGATTACTGAGTATGAAGTCATTGATGACTGGTCGAATATCCAATTCATCCAAAATATCTTGTTGGGCATGAAGAACAGACGAGTTGTTCAATCGCTTCTGTCCCATTGTTGATTGGAGATACGACTTCAGACATCTAAGTGTGCTAAATGACCGTTCTACTGTTGCTGTCATGATTGGAACTACTTGGAGAAGCTTAATGCACTTCACTACTTCACATAACATTTCCCCAACTGCAGGCTCTTGCGTAATGTACTTTCTTACATCACGTATGTTTTTCAAGACCAGTTGTTTTTTATTAGGAATACTGGCTAACATATTCAAGTGTAAGTGCAGTCTCTCAATGTCTAGGTCATTTTTGAAAAACTCAGTTGATTTTCCCAAACTTGTTTCACCTCTGTTTACTAAAAGCAAGCTCTCTTGTTCAACTGCAATGACGTGTGAATCCAGTTGAAGCAAACTGCTCAATAATCCAAGATTGCACCATTTCACAAACTTCAATGTAAATAGCTTTGTAGTATTCCTTTGGAGTTTTAAAAGTGTGTGGTGAGCTGGCTTCATTGTTTTCATACTTCTTTGGTATACTTTGATTCGGAGGAAGCAAAGGATCATCAACTTGTGAAGGTTTTTCTTTTAAACACGATTCCCAAAAGTGTTATCACGCCTTCCATTCAGTATACAAATCAGGCCCTCATATATTTTTTCCAGATCAGCAATGCTTAGATGAAGGAATTGAATTTTTTCATTGGCATCCTCTACTGGGTTCATTGCATGGCAATAAAGATGTAAAAAGAAATAAGTCTTCAATTGTGACATTGACTCAAGGTAGCCTGCACATTTGTAACCTGCCTCTGTTTTGTCCTCTGCAGAAAATGTTTCAAGAAACTCTAGAAGTTCTTCAAAGTTTTTCAATATTCTCAAGATACTAGAAGCTTGCATAGTCCATCAAGTCAGGCAAGGGGGCCGTAGACCAGCTTGGTCATTGGCACTCTCACAGCGTATGCTTCTGAAAGTCCCATCCTTTTGTTGGCTTCCCTTACGGTGTTTATTAAGTCCTTGGCTAAAGCCATAATATCCCTCATAGACATAAGATGGTGGAGACTGTCCACAACTGCCAAGTCTAAACTGTGAGCAGTACAGTGCACATAACGTGCTTTTGGCTGTATGTCCAAAACTAACTTTTTTAGTCCTTTGAACTTACCTCTCATATTCAAGGCACCATCACAGAACTGTCCTCTTAAGTTATCCATTGACAAATCAAGATGAGCAAAAACGTCTTTTAAATACTAAGCAGAATTTGTGATTCAGTGTTGGGGGTCTCATATAAGCCAATAAAATGATTAAGGAATCATCAGCAGTATTAATACAAAATGACACTTTTCTATGAATCGAAGAATCGCTTGTTTCATCAACCATAATAGAAAATGTTCAATCTTCTTGATTGAAGCCAATAACTTTCTCAACACAGACTTGTGTAGTAGATCAATGATCTCATTTTGAATATCATGGGACCTCCACTTATACCCCAAATGCCCTAACAAATCATTAAACTCAGGTATGTCATTCTTTCGGAGTTCCAGCAATTGAAAAAAATTCGAATTTACATCTTCGTGCCATCTAATTGCTAGTCCTTCTCAGCATAGAAATTGCACAGTAGTAAAAATTGTCTCAAGAGTTAAAAGGCCGTTCTTCATATCACTATCTAACTGTTCATTCAATTGGGAGGCCACACTTCGGTTAGTGATAGAATTTAGTTTCAGAACACCTTCTTTATGTGTGAACATATTTTCATGAAGACAGAATTTTTCCAAAAGCCTTTTTCCAGTTAGAAAACTCCACGGAAGTAAATGCATCTTCTTTTTTTGAAGAAAATTGTAATAGATTTTTAGCATCTGCCTCTTTGCAAGTTTCACAAAAAACTTTTTTGGTAGATGCTTCATATTCTAGCCATGTATATTTCATCAACCAAGACTTCTGAAATGATCTTCCCTTACCAAATTGTCCAGGTTTCAGCTGTGTATGGTTCTCGCCTGAAGATGATGAAGCAATTGATGACACAATAATTGTTGGAGGTTGACTTGCAGTATCATCAACTTCCAGGCGCACTTTTTTGGTAACAAATTTATCCATTGCAAACTTAATTCACAATACACTAAGAGACTAAAGTAAACAAATAAAATATAGTCATATAAAATAGTCCACTAGACACTAAAGTCAAAACACTAAACACCTCTGCAGCATGCACTGAACGAAACTATCCACACTGAATGACTGCAACAGCAGGGTGGGCTTTATATAGCCACAGCATTGTAATGTCTTGAAGCGTCAAGGCGACGTGAGGCGGAGGGTTCCAGGTGCTTCTGCTCCAGTTCTTTTGATGTCACCATGGCCATAGTGCTGGTCTGTCGGCACCAGACTTTAACTGAAGGTTCGAGCACCGGGACAAATTCTATGTGTGCCTGCAGCACCATAACACATCATGATTCACACCACTCGTTTTCAGTTAACCTGCTTACTACTGTAATAATTATTTGTTTTAACTCATTACTGAATGTATTTTAAAAGGTAATATCGTCAAACAAGGAAAATAAAAAATCCAACGTAATTTTGTGATTTTACAAAGCACAATATAACTAAAAAATTTCTTAAATAATTGGGGGGTGGGGAGCTCTGCCGCCCAAATGAATTATTGAGGGAGCTTGGGCCCCCTCAGGCCCCATCGAGTTGACGCGTGTGTGAACACTTGTTCGTATTCACTACTGTGAAACACATTTCTTTATGTGTGGTAGCTTTACCTATTAGGTGGGGATCATATCATTGGTGTGATGATACTGTTTTATTCACATAGTACCACAAACAACATATCTGCACAGTACCTGGTTCTAAACCAAATTAACTTCCTTGGAGTCCTCCCAGATATTCCACTCAGCTGCATGAGATCTCTGGTCAGACATGTTACTTGAGCTGGTGCCCCCACATAGTGCCCAACCCTATCCGTAATGCAGAGCACTGGGGAGAGCAATGGTCAGTGGGCCTCATTGAGAGCAGATGGATCATGCACAGATGAGCTTGATAACTGGTTGTTGCCAGCAGCCAACCAGGCACCATGGCAGTGGACTGTTTCTCAGTGTTGATCCGAAGTGATTCAAATGAGCAACCATGCTGTGGCTAGCTGCAAATCAGAACACAGTTGACCATTTCTCAAAATGGACTGGCCAACAGCGCTTGTTCTGTATAGATGACATGGTGCCAAATGTTGATGAAGTCAGCAGTCATTGTGGTTCCCTCAGTGCTGTAGTAGTGAGTATACTGTCTTCTGACAAATGCAAAGATGTAGCAGCATAGTTCATGTTGTTGGGTGTGTGAGGTGTTGAGCTATGGGTCCATTATCAGTCAAACAACTGTCATGGCAGGCATCTTCTATCAGGTCACTGACTACAAGTTTTACATGGATCTTCTCTGGAATAAAGTCTCTCCCTCACTGACTGCAAGTTGTACATGGATCTTCTCTGGATTAAAATCTCTCACGTCAAATCTGATGATGATTGTCTCCTCAGAATCCACATTAGCCAACTGCATGTCCAGCGGTAAATGACCACTTGGTCGTTGTCCATTTATTCAAGGTCCATGTCACATTCAGCTGTGCATTCACACAGAATCCACACTGATTTTAGGCAGTTTAATGAGATCATCTTTGCTTTTATGTTGAGCAAAATCTCAAATGTGTGGGTGTAACATTTTAAAACTTTATACAGGCCAGAGTAGTGTGGCTGTAAAACTGGGCAGGTCATATCATCTCATAGCATTACAAATTCACAGTTACTAAGTGCCTTGTGCATGAAAACTTTTGGGCTAGTATGCAAGGTAAGTGGTAGTGTCTGTGTATGGTTGATGTGGCTTTCACCCACTGGATCCACAGTGGTATGTCTGATGGTTGAAGGGGTTGAGTCAATAGTACGAATTCTGTTGGGAGCATGAGTGATTCTCCACACAAGATTTCAGCTAGTGATTGGCATAAGTCTTCCTTGAATGCTATATGAATACCTAGTAGCACCCATGGCAGACTTCCATCCATAGTCCTCCACAGCACATGGTTGGAGCTTGTAGGATTCTCTTCCATCACTCCCCAAGTCCATTACTCTGAGGGTGGTACATAGTTGTATGATTATGCATAATGCTACAGAGGTTGTAGAGAGCCTCAAACAGAGCTGACTTAAACTGTCTTTCCTGGTCTGTTGTTATCATTTCAGGGCAGCCAAATTGAGCTGTCCTAGTGTCGATAAACATGTGAACTGTTTCCAGAGTGAGATTTTCACTCTGCAGCAGAGTGTGCACTGATTTGAAACTTCCTGGTAGATGAAAACTGTGTGCCAGACTGAGACTTGAACTCGGGACCTTTGCCTTGCATGGGTAAGTACTCTGCCATCTGAGCTACCCAAACACGACTCATGCCCCATCCTCACAGCTTTACTTCTGCCAGTACCTCATCTCCTACCTTCCAAACTTTACAGAAGCTGTGAACTGTTGACTCTTCTGCAATGTCTATAATTGGGACTGCTTCCACCCAATTAGAAACTATGTCATTAACTGATAGTAAGGATCTGTAACCTTGCAATATTGGAAGATGGCCATTGAGGTCAGCACCATGTAAATGACGAACGTATGTCTTATATTGCACAATAAGGTTGAGATGAGATGACGGAAACAACAAGGACTAATGTCTTTTGAGTTGTGCTATATGGCATCTGCAGGTCCCTTGTGATCCATGTGGATAATGACATGCCTTCCTTCAATGTCTTCTCTAAAATATTTGAGTGCTTTGCAGATGATGGGTAGTTCACACTTGAATGTGGACCATTTCAAATAGAGTGTCAGTGAAGGGGGTTCTGCATTGCTGCCATTTGTGGCAATGTAGGTCACGGTAATTTTGAAGGGGATGTGGGTTAACCATTTAATGAGTTCTGTTGGTTCTGGGTGGGCTTGATTCCTGTGAAATATAGTGTGTCCAAGAAATGTGACATTGGCTTTCCGAAATTATGATTTATCCTCACTTATGACCTGTAGGGTAACAAGAGGGGAACAAGAATTAGTTAATGATGCCATTCATGATTGTGCAGGGTGCCAGAAAATATTAGGATATCGTCTATGTGATCACAACAAAAGTAATACTTGAAGATAAATCTGTCAGTGAGGCACTGACAAGTTTGAGATGTGTTCTTTAACCCATAATGTGTGAATAGGAACTCAAAAAATCTGAATAGTATGTTTATTGCAGTCGTAGAGATGTCATATGGGTTCAGGTATTTGGAGGTAAGCTTTCTTGCAATCAGTAATGCTGACAATAGTGGTGCCTGCTAGAGACTGTGTGAAGTCTTGAATATTTGGAATTGGATAATGGTTGTGCCTCATTCGAACATTGAGAGCTCTGTAATAGAAACAGAGTCTCATGGAACCACTCTTTTTCTCTAGAAGTTTTATTGGGGACCCCCATGGGCTGTCCAAAGGATGAACTATCCCTGATTATAACAGTTCATTGAGTGCTGCTTTTGTGGCCTGTTAGTGTGTTGATGCCAGCTATCATGCTTTGTGGCAGATTGGTGAACTGAGGATTGTGACAATTCAGTGCACTCTGCTGTTAAGGATGCAACATTGTTTACTTTTCAGTTGTGACTGTCTGAGTGAGGGATTGGTATACTCATTCAGTGTGCTGAGAGAAGAGACAGGGTGCACCGTACTGACCTGTGCTGATATAGTGTGCTCAGGGTCATTGGCTGCATAGTTATGGGTAGTAGTGATGTTAAAGCATGGTCAGCCAGACTTTGTGTGGTGTTGGTAGTGCCAACATCAGCTGTGTGATGCATGAGTGGAAGGCTCTTGCATTGCTCAAGCACAAGTGTGGGCTGACATGCCATGTGTTGATGAAGCACTATGTTGTAAGAACAAAGTGCATCCAATGCTTTGAGGGTGGCCAGATAAAACTGTTGTGTCATCATTAGGTTCTCTGGTGTCATAATGCACTCCTTTAGTGTGTTAGAGTATGTTTCATTATTGTTCTGATGCCCAACAGTGCATGAGGCAGTTTCAATTGGTCAAGGGAAAAGAGACCTGGGATGACTCATCCGGTCTCATGATGTAGTAGCACTCCAGTTTTTAAATGTGATGAAAGCCTAAAGTGTCATAAGAAGTCAATTCTTACCACTGGTTCACTCATGTTTATAACAAAGAAGAGCCATGGAAACTGCTGATCTGAGCATAGTTCCAAGGTACTGCTGGCGGTACTGTGCACAGTGATGCATGAGTCATTCGTGGTGAGGAGCTGTAGGAATGTCATGCCAGATAGTGTTGCATTTGTGTCCTTCAGTACTGTAGTGATGTCTGACCCCATATCAATGAGGAAGTACCTGCACATACATCAGCCAAATACACAGAACCCTCATCCAAATGGTGGAAGCAATGCTGAGGAAGTTTGTCACATGCATTGTGGGCATTGGTGGCTTGTCAAGTTTCATGGGCTGGTGCACCTATTGCAGTGTGTGTTTGGAGTTTGGGAGTTTGCAGTAGCTGCAAGGAGGCCAGCAGTTCTGTGCAGTGTCATCAAATGGTGTACGATACTGACAATTCAGTGACCTTGAGTCGGTGGTGGTGCTTGGTTCATCATTGCCGCCTAGAATAGTGGTAATATGTGTCCTGCAGGTTGTCATCCTGGTTGGGGGTGGTGACATCACAGTCATGTACTTTCAATGTGTATTGGAGTGGTTCATGCATGCAGCATTCAAATGAAGTTTAGCCCTACATGGAAAGTTATTGTCCACAGCATTTACAGCATTTATGTGTTGGCTATGCAGATGCTGAATCTTATATAAAATCTAACAGTAGATTGTTCGATGGTGGCCATTGTTGTGTCATGGCTGACAGTTATTACACTGGGACACTGATGATGAACCACACTTGCACAATCCTTGAGGCACAGTCTTGAGGGACTGGTGATGTGTAACCAATGCAAGATAGCTGTACTGTTACTGTGTATTATCATGACATGGAACAAAGCATCTCCCCATCACATTATGCAGATGTCGCAGGACATTAGTGTGGTAGCTTTCCCTATTCAATGCTACCACATACTGCACATCTGCACAGTACCAGGTTATAAACAAAAACTGATTTCCTTGGGATCCTCCCAGATATTCCACACAGCAACATGAGTTCTTTGGTCAGAGGCTACTGTCTTAGCAACAACAGTACTGCTACACATATCCCACTGTCACAGGTATCAGAATAGTTTTCTCTTATAACTTTCAACTCAGTTGTTTCCAAACTTACCTTACCTCATATTGATGCATTCATCCTTCTCCATCATTGCTGAACGTTTGTGTCACCATCACATTATTAACGTGTGTATACAAAGAACAGCTTACACAGTAAATACATTAAATATCTGAGACAGTATTTACTTAATAATAGTCATTTTGAATACATAATGTTACCCAATACATAATGATTTACAATACCAGAGTTTAAAAAATACAGTTCTGTGACATAATATTGTTTTTGATTGTGCTTGAGTGTTTCTAATTCTATAAGGGGTGATCAAAAGTTTCTATATGAGGATGTTGCTACAGTGTGCCTGCAACATGGCTCAGCTCGAATGTGGGTCTATAAGCGCCAAAATGTAGGCAAGGGATTAGTGAGGCATGTTTTCTTTCAAACTAGCATACGTAGATGAGGAAACATAAACTATGGTCGTGCTATTACCAAATGTGTCCAAACAGAACCAAAGAACAAACACCAGTACACATCCATCAGAGAATGAAGTATGTGTATGTGGCAACGTGTCTATCAAAAACCACCATTGTGGAATGACATGTGAAGTTCCATGCTGTCGGTGATACGACACAAGATGTTGTTTGAGTGCATTGTTGCAGATGATGGAAGCTGGTGGGAGATTCTTGAGCACCTACCCACTAGTCATGTGATTATCATACCTTCAGTCCTATAAAAAATGATTCATGTTGAATGAAAATGTGTGGCAGCCAGTTACAGACTTCCTCATGCAGCAGGACATGGAGTCAAATGAGGACGTGTAGCAGGCAGTTACAAACTTCTTCACACAGCAAGATGTGGAGTTCACCAAACACATATCTTCAGTCTGGTGCATAGATGGGATGATTGCCTCAATGCTCACAGTGGATCTGCCTGATTTTCTCACCAATTCTGGACTGTACAGTCTTCAAACAGGAGCTTTTTTTATTGCTGTTTATAGTTTGCTTTCTAATACTATTCTCTGTTAATGTGGTGCATAAAGTTTATTAGTCACAGGGTGAACTTTAGCTGTCTGCTCATATACTCAGCCACAGTATAGAATTCTTCCTCTGTTAGAATTTTGTAGGGTTTCAGGGAAAACCTTCTCACTTTTGAGGTTTTATAATTCTCTTAGAAGAGTACTGAGCCCCTGTTTCAAACATCTGTAATCTATGTGAAAAGTACAAGCAGTTGTGGCGGTCCCTCCTGCTTTAATTTCTTTGTTTGTTTGATGTTTGCCGATTGTCCTCAGTGTCTTCGAAGTGCGTTGCTACACTGGCTCAAAAATGGGGTTTGTGAATTCCGACACTGACTACTTTAAATGATATAACCGACAGATGAACAGTTACATTTTACAGTACTTTAATTTCACTGTTCACAACCCCCTAATAATACACAGTGCACTATTGTTTAACATTTGATAAGCCTCATTAATAGTTAGCAGGCAAAACTCCACATACTGCTACAATAGTTTCTTGTTGAACATCTACGAGCATTAAAACCTAACCACAAAGTTCATAGTTCTTGAAGAACAATCAGGTATGTATGGAGCAGACACTGTCACTGTTTTAGCTCATGACCTAATTGTTGAACACTTATTACACTGTTAAATTTAAGCATTGTTGTTGTTCTAACCAGCACAGGTTACTCATCTGAAACTTGGCTATGGACTGACTGCCTCGTGATCAAAAATCGGGCACTTATATATCATCACAATAATAGGTGCTAAAACTACACATTGATCAAAGTTAAATTTACAGAAATTACAATTAAAACTTAACTCATTAAATTAACTGAATACATCGAAACATTGGTTCTTCTTAGCAGTGTCTTCTACTGCAAGAGTTAGGCCAAATTATTTGCTTAAATCATGACATTAACAAATATAGTTATGCAAACAATACTTTTGATGCAATTGTTAATTACTTTGGAATTAATTCAGGGCTGGTTTTGCTAACATGTTTTCAAATATAGCCAAATAGATACTTTAAGATTTCTAGCATTTCATATTTCAAATGTTTATAATCAGTGCAGAATTTATATTTGTTTATATGTCAACAATAAAATTTAAGTTATGAAACAATTACTACAGATTTCTTATGTAATATTTTTTGTATGTAGATTTTCAACCCAATTTCTGGCGTCACTTGTGGTCATTGAATTACCCAGTTAGCTGTCTGTAATATCTATCTCGTCAATCCAATGAGGCAGTGATGTGATGAAGCAAGCTGGGATGTTTTTCCTTCCCCTCTCATTTTGCCATCTGTCTCCTTAAAATTCTTTTATTCTTTTTTATTTTAACTGATTATCATTAACATATGTGAGTATAATCTGCATTTTCATTATAAAGAAAGGTTGGCCCTCAGTTTTAAAAAATATAGCACCAGATCTAATTTTGTGTTTAATTTTACGTATGTAATTGATTTTCTAATTTAGTTTGACTATTACTAGTTAGTATCTTTTGTTATAGGGTGAAATCAGTAACTGTTTTGTAACTTAAATTCTATTGTTGACTTATAAACACATATAAATTCTGTAATAATTGTAAACATTTGGAAGACAAAATGCTAGTAATCTTAAAGTATCTATTTGGCTTTATTCTAAAACACATTAGCAAAGGCAGCCCTTAATTAATTTCAAAGTAATTAACAGTTTTGTCAAAATTATTGTTTGTGTAAATACATTTGAAAACAAGTAATTAGACCCAATTCTTGTAGTAGAAGAAACTGTTAAAAAGAACCAATGTTTTGATGTATTCAGTTAATTTAATGAATTAAGTTTTAATTGTAATTTCTGTAAATTTAACTTTGAACAATGTGTAGTTTCAGTACCTGTTATTGTGAGGATATATAAGGGCCTCATTTTTGGTCACAAGACAGTCAGTCCACGGCCAAGTTTCAGATGAGGAACCTGTGTTGGTTAGAACAACAAAAATGCATCAACTTAACAGTGAAATAAGTGTTACACCAATAGGCCATGTGTTAAAACAATGACAGTGTCTGCTCCATACGTACCTTTCTATTCTTCAAGAACTGTGAAATCTGTGGTTAAGTTTTTACTGTTTGTAGAAGTTCAACAGGAAACTATTGTAGCAGCATGTGGATGTTTGCCTGCAACCTGTTAATGAGGCTAATGGAAAGTTTAAACAATAGTGCACTGACCATACATAAACCTGTGTATTATTGGGGGGGGGGGGGGGGAGGAGGAGGGAGAGGGAAGGTGTCTAAGTGAAAGTAAACATCTGTGGAATACAAATGTGAACCTGTCGGCTACATTATTTACAGTAGTCAGTGTTGTACTTCTACACTCCAGTTTTCAGCCAGTATCACAACTCAGTACATCAACACTGAGGGCTACAAATGAAGAAATGAAATAAAGAAAGCAGGCCAACATCATCACAATTCCATATTGTATATTTGGCTTAAGAATTCCATGATAGAGAATGCACAGGAGGTCTTGATTTGCATACTGAGCCAGTTGTTTCATTACATACAGCAGTGAGCTTAGATTATTAGAAACAGTGTTTATCTGTTGTTTCCAATTTATCTCAGTGTCTATTGTTATTCTTAAAAATTTAATTTGAGTTACTTCTGCTGTCCTTTTCTCATTCAAATAACAATCATGTGTCCCTCTTTTTCATTATTGTTGAAAAATATGTACATAGATTTTTCCAGATTAATAATTAGCTAATTTTCCATGAGCCACTGTGCTATATTATTGGCTGATATGAAAGTGTTTTTCTCAAGTGGCTCAGAATTGTTTGCAACATTTAGCACAGTCATACCATCTGCATACAGTATCTTATTTTCACATGTTTGTACATTATTTACAAATAAATTAAACAGGATGGATCCCATTAAAGATCTTTAAAGTTTAGGACTTCTGATATGTACACATTTTCAATGGTTTTATACTGCCTTGTGCGCGAGAGAATCATATTATCCAGTCTGCTGCATGTTCATAATGATTTTCCCAAATGGCTCCAAATGGTTTAACTGTGTGTTCAAAGATTTTATTTGTCTGAATCTCCAAAGTTATGACTGACCTGATATATGAATTGGGACAGTTCCTTTTAAAGGGCATGACTGATTTACTTCCCCATCTTTCCATAAGATGAACTTGTGCTCCATCCCTAATGAGCTCATTGTCAACAGGGCTTTAAACACTAATCTGTCTTCCTTCATTCCCTCAATGCCCATGGATACCAGGATTCTTTCGTTTCTTTACCAGGACTGCATGACTGTGTTAGATGCTGCAGATCATCATTTTCTTGTGCCTTTGTCTTTCCTCAGTGCAGTGTCAGCATGGTTAGTTTTCTGTTATCCCTCCTCCCTTCCCCAGTGGACAGCAATACATTACCCCAACTGTCTGTAGTGTTATTCATGTGAAAGCGACCAAATGTTTTCATGTTTTCAGATCTTGTAAATGAGGCAGGATGTAGCTACTAGCCCAGCGTTCACCCAGTGGGATGTGAGAAATCACCTGAAAACCGCATCCACACCAAGCCTCATAGGCAGATTCAATCCAAGGCCGGTACATCTCTCCAGCCCAGAAGTGGTGCTTTAACATGCACAGCTATCTGGGTAGTTTGTTGAATTCCTTAGATAAATTGAGGAAAAACTTCATGCTATCATCCTTTTGCCCAAGGCCTTATGCAGAAGCATCTGCAAGACAGGGGCAAAAGGCAGTACATACCCCCTCCTGGACTCTGTGGTAGACTTATTATTAATTTGAAATTTCTCATGTATTTATAGAAAAGATTGTCTCTGATTCTACTAAACTGCATTCAGCAGTTAAGACAGTGGCCTTAGTAAATGCTGTGTTGTTTTGGTTGTTGGGTTGTTCACAGGAAATTTTACCTTTCTCTTGTAAAGAGAAGGGTTAACACAGTGGCCTTAGTAAACGCTGCATTGTTTGGTTGTTGGGTTGTTCACAGAAAATTTTACCTTTTTCTTGTAAAGTCAGCAGTTTTGGCATTGTTTTGCAGTCTAGGGGATGTGAAATTTTTAAGAGCGTCACCAAAATAAAGTACGAGAACTTTTTTCCATTGCTTTCTTGTACAGTCCACAATGAACTACAGAAAGGAACAGCTCCAAAACCCAGTGCAGTATGAACGTGGACTCGTTATATCTGAACAGCAGCCACCTCCTTTGCTCACAAGAACAGCTCCTTCAGTTGAGCATATCTTAATCTCAATAGTAAGATTGCTTTTGACCCATCAAGGTTTGCTGAGACTTTGTTCAGTTTTAGATGACTGAATGATTGTAATAGTGTGTGAAGAACATAGTCTTGTTTTACTGTAGAAGTATTCACTTGTACTTCATCTGTGGGCTGAAATATGAAAAAAATAAAATTGCTGTACTCAATGAGAGGAAAAAATTGTAAAATATCAAGGTCAAAAGGATGTATGGACCTTCTTAAGCTACTTATATTGTTTTTAAACTACATAGGGTGCAATCCTGAATGACATCCAGCAACAAGCTTATCAGTTTTGTAATTGAGTTGCCATGCCTATACAATAACATGCCAAACCAAGAAGACAAAGGCCATTTTGCTTGAGTCCTGGCTGTTAAGAGCTGGTTCTACTGACCAATTTGATGGTTGCTTTGAAGCTTTCCTACATCCATGTTAATATTAATAATATAAACAGATATGCCTTGATATACTAATGAAATATGATTACCTTTAAGGCAAAACAGTAATTTTTCTGTGAAAAGTTTCAAAGTTTCAGATACAATGAGCTTTTTTGTGTACTTCCTATTGAATTTATTTCTAGGGGTATGAGACATTCTCAAATTCAACCAATCAGTTGTATAAAAATGGAACTTTCGGAATTTTTCCCCCTGCTGGATGAATTTCTGTGGACACCCATGCCTGTACAATGAATTCTGTTAAAGATTCAGTTGCTATTTCCATTGATTTCCATTCCTGGTAAATATATTGTGCTGGAGTTACTTCATTGTGCTTTCCAAGGAAAGCAGTTAGTCTATTGAGTGTGAGCACTGCTAATATTTTTGAAAAGCTTGATGCTAAAGACACTGGTCTGTAGTTGTTAGGATCATCATCCTCTTCCTTTTTGTACACAGGTATTGCTTTAGATACTTTAAGGTGACCAGGAAATACTCTTTCTTAGAATGAGCATTTGATAATACCAACAGTGGTGTAATTATTTGTGCTGCCACTTGCTTGAGTACATAGTTTGACACTTCACATAAAGCAGACTTCTTTGTCTTTAGTTTTTATTATTGTCACTTCTTTTTCAGATAGTGGTTTCAAGAACATAGAGTGGCTTGTCATCTGTGTTTGTGGTCTGTTGATTTCCTTGGAAAATAAGAAGAAAAAGCATGATTCTGAATAAATATTTTTTTTCTCTTGTTGAGGCTAGCATGTTGATCAAATTGATGTTATTGTTGGAAGTTAAGATGGTAATCTAATTGAAAAGTGAAGGAAGAAAAAAATTAAATGCTTGTATTCATTTGCAACTAAGAATAAGTTCCTATGGCATAAATAGTTTTGGTTTAACTGTGTGCTCAAAGAATTTATTTGTCTGAATCTCCAAAGTAATGAATGACTTGATATATGAATATTCAACATTTACTCCCCTGTATCAATACTTTACACTTTCATACTTTCAATTTCTTTTGTTTCCAGTGTGTATTTTCCCCCCTCTCAGTGCTAATTATATTCCCGGCTGTTTTAATTATATTTATTGAATTTCAGATAATGTTATTTACAGATTTGGCTTTTGCTCATATAGGAAGTGTGGCAATGGTAGTGCTTATATGGAATAACATACACAGGCACTGAAAAGACAGTTCCATACTTTATTAGCAGAATAGACAATACAGTGTACAGTGCTACACTCAAGTCAGAGGTACAGAGCGAACTGAAATCAGAGTCAAAGACGTTGCTGTTGCCTGCTGCTCAGGCCAGTGATATTGATATTTATAGTGAGAGGTGTCAAATAGTCATTAAATAGTCACCACAGAGAGGCCCTCCCCCACCCCTGTGGTGCAGAGCATGACAGGAGTCAAAACGACATGAGATGGTGAAGTAGTGGCGTTAGGCAGTAGCAGTGCTGTGACCGCAGTGATGTCAGAGACATCATAGTTTTGGAGGTTCACAAGGACCCCCAGAACATGCCCAAAACGTGAAGTAGACAGTGCTGGTGTGACAACATTGGTGATGGTGCATAGCATTGACATCAATTGCCAAAACAGCTGTGCCCCATGCCACAGTGATGATGATGAGAGAGCCCTCGGTAGTAATGCAGGACATCAACTCTGCCGTGTCAGCGTTGAAGTGTATAGGAGAGGTGTGGAGGTAGTGATGTGAAATTGTGCTAGCTCCAGATTTCCTTCCATCATAATGTGCAGAGACAACGAGATTGTTATCAACAAGTATCAATGATATATATTCAGGGAGGAAGTCTGAAAGGTTTATTTGGATGCAAAGGGAGTAGAAGAGGGCAGAGCAAGTGCAGGGCCAGAGGGTAGCTGATGGGATGGGTCTATGATGGTCCATGCAGGCTTCAGTCTATCAACAGACACTGTTGATCTTTTGCCCCTGATCATAACATCAAATGTGATTGTGCCACAGTCCATATTTTTATGAGGGCAGTATACAGTGAATGCAGAGTGGCTTTCACTGTGTCAATGCATAGTATTACGTGCAAGCAAGTGGAAAGGTCTGAAGACCCATGGCACTGAATGAGCAAGTGGAAAGGTCTGAAGATCCATGGCAAGTTTTGTGTGTGTTATCTAATGTGGGCAATGAGATCTGGCCAATCACGATCAGTGAGAGATGTGGCCTGCATGATGAAATCGACAGGAAGTGACAGTGTCTTACTTCAGAGGATTTCTGCTAAGGAAGCATCAAGATCTTCATTATGGGTGGTATGTACACCAAGTACGACCCAGGGAAGGGCCTCTTCCATGATTTTGAATGGCTCATTAGTGCCGCTTTTAATGTCTGGTGCCATCTTTCCACTAGTCCATCCGACTGTACATGATACTCAATGGTATGGAAGCAGTGGTAGGTGCAAAGATGGCGCAGCTCATTGAATAATGAGGATTCAAAGTGTCTGTCCTGGTTTGAGATGGACAATGAAGGATAGCCGAAGCATAAAACTCAGCTATTAAGAAAGACTTTGATGAAAGTCTTGGTGGTGATGCTGGCAGTAGGAGTTGCATCAACCCAGCGTGTGACTTGATCAAACATTGAGATGATGTAATGACATCCTCCTGAATCATGAAATCAGGAAAGGGTCCAACTATGCCAATTTCCCATGTTGGAACCTCCCCTTGTGAACTGAGAATTTGTGAAGTGGGGCTGTGCATGTTGGCCTGTTTTATTCTGCTGGCAGAGGACACACACTCTGGTCCATGTGGTGCAGTATTTTTGCATGTGGAGCCACATGAAGCACTCCATGACTAAATGGGGGGATGGTTATACACAAGAATGTGTAAGATTGTGGACTGAATCAAAAATCAGTTTGAGGAAAGATTCTGGTACAGCAGGTCAGACCTGATATGCAGAACACACCACATCCCTGGTGAAGCCAGGGAAGGTACATTATTCTAGTATAAGCCCTGCGTCTGGGTCATGAAGTAGGTTCTGTAAGTCCTTGTCCATATCTTTGCCTCAGCGATTTGGTCATAACTGAACAAGGCAGCAATAGAGGCGATCCATGACATGTAGTCTACGACCTTGATGTAGTGAGATAAAATAAAGGCGTTGAAACCACCTGGAGCCAGAGTCCATGGATGGGTTCTGCATCACATCTGCCAAAGGGCAGTGGTCTGTGTAAATTGTAAGAGGTCTGACTTCTATACCATCTTGGAAGTAACATACAGATTCATAGATGGTGAGTTCTTGGCTAAAGGTTGACGGCTTATGCTGCATGTTTGAGAGTTAACGTGAGAAAAACCACAGAGGCAGAGTGATGTCAGCTACCTCTTGCTGTAAAATGGTGCCAATAGTGTGGTCATTAGTGTCCAACGTTATGGTAAGGTGTGCATCGGGAGACAGATGAGTCAGTGCAGTCACATTCAGTAAATCATCTTCAATTTTCTCAAAGGCAG
Source organism: Schistocerca serialis cubense (assembly GCF_023864345.2). Taxonomy (NCBI): domain Eukaryota; kingdom Metazoa; phylum Arthropoda; class Insecta; order Orthoptera; family Acrididae; genus Schistocerca; species Schistocerca serialis. Next base: position 570,547,945 of record NC_064645.1, read on the forward strand.
TTTCCATGGATTGTATCCACCTGAGGTGATATTTACCTGATGTATTTTTCCTGCACAGAACTTGAGTCAAGGGAAGGAGAGATGTGTCTTCTGTAGAAGTTAATGACACCTAATAACTTGCATAATTCTTGATATTTAGTGGGTGGTGGCAAAAGTCATTCGTGTTTGGTCTTTTCAGGTATCATGCAGATGCCTGAAGCATCTACATACTGGCCGAAAAATGCCACGCAAGTTTTTAGTAATTGAAATTTGTCTTCATTAATGAAACACTATGGGTGGATAGTCTATCGAGAACTTGTTGTTGATGTCAATTATGCTCTTCCTGTGAAGGAGAGAATATAATTATCTTGTCTCAATTGGCATAACAGAATGATAAACTAAACAAGGCACTATTGATAAAATGTTGCCACATTGGTGTGGAATTTTTTAATCTGTAAAGTGTGTACAAAAACTGAAAGATGTATTGATTACTGTCTTTGGTATGTCCTCTACTTCCATGTGAATTTGGAGATATATGTTTTTCCAGTCTACTACTCTGAGAATTGTGGCATCCACTAGTATGTGTGAGAAGTACTGTTGGTTCAGAAGCATTGGGCACTCAGTAGTTGTTGCAGAAGCACCATGATCTGTCTTTTCCTTAAAACTAGTCTAATAGGTGATGACCAAGCACAGTTTGACAGGTGAATGACTCCCACTTCTAATAGTTTGTGAACGAAAGCCTTCATCACGCTCAACTTGTTGGAGGGGTAGGTGTCGAGGTCTACATTGGATGTGTAGTAGTGATGCAATGGACAGTACCATCACGAACGACACAAAGAGTGTGTGGTCTATCAGTGGGGAGCATATCAGGTGCTGAGAGCATAGTGTATTGTAGAGAGGAATCACTGTGTGGGGCAACTGGTACACTGGCAAAATTGCACACTACAGTCATATACAACATTTCACTAGCCTGTTCAGAGTCCCTGCACACTGGATTCGGAAATGTGTAAGTGTCCTTGAGGTAGTGGACAAATGGTGCAGCTATTGTGGATGTTGTAGAGCAGCGAGATGTTGCTTGGTTATGTGTAGTGTGGTGGAAGTGTCTGCAGTGCACTGCTGGAGGTCTATGTTTTCACATCATGTGATATCATTTGCGGTGAATAGCAAGGAGTAATCGAAAATGAGAGAGCAAAGCTCACTGAAGAGTGCACAAAACTTAAGTAGAATATCTATCTAGTGGCGTATCTCCCAGTGATAATGAGGCATGTGGTGGTAGATGCTCAGGGAGAGCATCGCCAACAATTCCACCATGGGTGAGGCCAGGAAGTAGCTGATAATGATGTAGATAGTCTGCTCCCAGGACTGGCTCAATGGTCTCACCAATGAGGAAGGTCCAAGGCATGTGGTTTTGTGCCCCCTAGTCTAAGATAATCAATGTGGTGCCAGCAACAGTGACAGCTATGATGATGTCATTTGTGGCATGTAACTGAAGGGATGATGGTGAGAGAATGGGTAAAAGAACGAGCGTAAGCTATTGGACGGCTGACATGAGGTGGCAGAGCTGTGCCAGTGTAGTTGGTTATGGTGTCTTGTGGTTGCAGAGTGACCTGATGCACCCACAGCAATTGCTGTATGTGTCTGGGTAAGCACAGGGTATCCTGCATTACGTGCTTCCTGTCCAATTCTGCTATGGAACCAACAGCATTGGTCAGCTGCTGAGAGCAAGGGGGGGGGGGGGGCACTGTTTTCTGTCATGGTGTTTGTCTGTAAACAGTACTGAAGGGAGGGCAGGCTGGGAGGGAGTGTATTTTCAATGCTTTTGACATTTGTTGGCTGTCTACACTGTGAAGGTCACATGGGGAAGTGTCGAGTGGGAGCTGGGGTCAGTTCGGAAGAGTCAGCTGTCATCAGTCATTTTGCCTCTGCGTAGAGTGAAGGCAGTAATGATGTCCAGTAGCATGGGTGGGAGCTCAGGCCAGGTTGGCAGGAGTCAGCTGTCTTTGGTCACACTGCAGCTGAGCAAGGCGATGGCCTTGATGACATCAGACTGGCTGTTAATGAGATGACGATGCTGAGCCAGAGTGCAGATCCAGTCCACAAGGCAGAGTCTAGTGTTAAGGGACTGCTCCTCATGTGACAGCATTGGAGTCTGGATGTGTGTGCGAAGTTTAAGAAGCCACAGTGTTCAGAGCATACGGTCAAGCTTCAGCATAGGATCGAACTGTGTCCGGAGGTGCTATCAGAGCGAAGAAGGCAATCTGTCTCTGAGAGCTTCTTCATTTATAACCAAGTGTAGCTGCTGCTCTTTGAAGTGTGAAAGGCATTGGAGCAACAGGACTCTGGCCATCTTGTACTTACTGTGAATGGGTGCTGCCAAAAAGAGGTCACTGGTTATGTCCGAGTCATCACTGAGGTGGCTGAGTAAAATCACAAATCTAACCCTCCTTGTTTATATGCTGTGGGTTGACACCTTGCACTTACATAAACTGAACCATACTGGCAGTAATCAATATGGGATGGGGGTAGTTTAAAATAGCTGTGCAGTGTTATGACTGTTGATGGGCTGTGCACACATTGTTGGCCAGAGTGTGGCATTAACTGGTGCAGCTGACATGGTAACAGTGGAGCATGTAGTATGTAGTTACTGTGTCTCATGGAAGTGCATGTCTGTTGGGAATATAAAGATGCACAACATGGGTAGGATAGATGTTGCATCACATTGAGTACAGATCTTGGGCAACAGATTGTATTATTGTATCAGTCACACAAGCACAGTGGGATGTGGTTCAAGAAGTGACACAGCAGGAGTGGAAGGCATGTGTACAATTGATCCAACAGATGCACCCCAGTTCTGTGGGTGGGGTAAAAGAGCCCAAAAGTGCGTGGTGTGGCTGGCATGTTGACGGGGTCACCAGTGTAGGAAATGCACTACTGGTAGGTGCATATACAGAATAATATATGCTAGTAATGAGTAGACAATTTGATACTTTATTAGCAGAGTAGACAATACACCATGACAGTCAGGTCACAGGTACCAGAGCAAACCGATATTCAGAGCCGAGGATGTTACTGTTGCCTGCTGCTCTGGGCAGTGATTATGATATTTACAACAAGAGACAATAAATAGTCGCTATGTCAACATATATGTATTATCAACTGTCTCTATTTTTTGTGGTATTTGTGGGTTTCAATGCTTCATTTCATTACTTTTAATGTAGCCTTCAGTTATATCATTTATTTAGCGATCTGCTGCTTGTTTTGGAGGATTTTTCTTTCCCTGTTGGGTTTTGGAAATGCTGTATTGAAATAATGTGTTGAGGTTTCTTGAAAATCATTTCATTTTTCATATATTCCGTGGGCTTGAGGAGTGTCTGCCCACTGTTCTTTTCTCAATGTCACGTTAAAAACATTGGTGTCATGTTGACTGAACAGTCAATATCTGTTTCTTCATTTTTATCTTCTTTTTGTGAGTTCAAACTTCCGTTTTTTTTTTTTTTTTTTTTTTTTTTTTTTTTTTTTTTTTTTTTGCTATTTTGTTATTTTATTCTTTTATTTTAATTTTTAATTTTGGGCAAATTTTTGTATGTATCATTCATGCCACTACCACAATTCTCAGTTCCTTTAACAAATATTGATACTACTCCACCCTTAAATTCTGATGAGCTTAAATGGTTAGCAAGAACATAATCATTTATGGTAAAATATTAGAGTAGGTTGCAGTACATCATCAAGCAGATACAACCATGAACTGAGCAGCTCTGCTCAGAGCCCATCAGGTACATTCACCGGAGACAGAAAGACAATCTGATAGTTGCTAAGCAGTTTGGGAGGCAGTCATATTTTTGATTTTGAATGGACAAAAGTCCAGCATAGAGCCAGTGGATTTTGGGGTGGCGTAATAAAGGAAGCCATCAAAATTAGAACTATTATGGCCTCATAAACAGAGTCAAACTCTACTTGGATTCAGTACTAGTCAAAATAATATGCTACAAGTGCTCCTAGCTGAGAGACATCCAGATGGCATACAAGGGTGGGGGGGCTGACAGACCACACAGTGACTCATCCCCTCACTGGAACTATGAGGGTAAGATTTGCCACATTACTCATTGTTTGACTACAGAAGCTGAACAGAGTGAGCACTGCTATTAAAAATTCTGCCAAATGTGAAATACATTCAACAATACAGGATTTTACTGGGAAAAAATATCAAAGTTGTGGATATTTACTATGAAATTTGTGCTGTATATTGACCAAATGTGATGAATGAAAGTGTTGTGAGTTAATAGTATCATTTGTTTAAGAGTGGAAAGTCATCTGTTCATTACAGTGACAAAATTAGCCATCCATGTAATCAAGCTGTAGAAAATTGATGAAAAATTTGTGAAAACCAGTATTTCACAATGGCCAATGGCCTTGCCACAGTGGTAACACTGGTTCCAACCAGTTCACTGAAGTTAAGTGCTGTCGGGCTGGGCTAGCACTTGGATGGGTGACCATTCAGTCTGCCAAGTGCTGTTGCCAAGTGGGATACACTCTGCCCTTGTGAGGCACATTGATGAGCTACTTGACTGAGAAGTAATGACTCTGGCCTCATAAACTGACATATGGTCGGGAGAGCGATGTGCTGACCTCATGCCCCTCCATATCCACATCCAGTGATGCCTGTAGGCTTAGGATGACATGGCGGCTGGTCAGTACCATTGGGCCTTCATAACCTGTTTGGACAGAGTTTAATTTTGGTCTTAGTATTTAACAGTATCTCAAATTTCAGAGACCTGCGTCTTATTGCACTTAGAAAAGTGGTCTGGTTAACAGTGCTTAATCTCTGATAAAGAGGTTCTAGACATTGTCACTGGCTAAGTATAGTCTCAGATAGCACACTTCTATGTAGAGGAAAATTGTCAAATCAGTAAAAGTAATTGTAAATTGAGGTTTGTAGATTGTGCTTCATTGCTCCTAAGGACATTGTAGCCATACAATAGGGCCATCATGGTGGTTTTATAAAAATAATAATTTGGTTTATGTGCTTACTGAGTAAAGAAATACCACATGCACTAGTAGTGATATCTAACATGATGTCAACTAAGTATTAAACTATGGCAGCATGATGGGTGGTAGTCAAATCATCCTATGAGATTCATTTGTTTTTATTCTGTAACAGTCAGTTTGAAGCTTACATTTTTTCAATGCAGATCATTTTTAAACATTGTTTGTCATCTGTGATTTGTGGTTCTCTGTCACTGTGGGAAAAACACCTAATAGGCAAAAATAAAAGACATATGATGACACTTGCTTGAATTTCTGTTATATGTTTACTACTGTTGGAAAAGAAGAATGACCAATCACTTGTTTGAAAGCAGGCTTCCTAATAAAGTAAAACAACATTTGGAGTTGAATCATAGTAGTCTGATAAACAAACCATGAGACTGATTTTCCCAAAAGTTCAAAGAACCAAAAGAAACTAGCTATGATCCCTTCAAAGGCTCTTGTTTCATCTTACAATGTTGCCTACTGTGAAGCAACAGGCAAGAAACCTCACACCATAATGGAAGACCTTATTTTATCAGCCATTCTGGACATGGTATCTACTATGATAGGTGAATCAGCTGCCAAGCAACTGGCAAGTTTGCTTGTGTCAGGCAACACAGTGAATACTAAATTTGGCAGACAACCATAATGATCAGTTAGTAGGAAAACTGAAAGGTAACAATGATATTACTATTCCATTGGATTATGCTGCAGCCAAGTGCAATGAGGCACATCTAATTTGTTATGTGCAGTTTTCACATTAAAAGAAATTTCATTCAGATCTTGTTTTCTGCAGAAAAATAGCTCTTGTAGAAGAATCAACACAACTCTTTGAAATACTACACCTTATTGTAGAGGAAAACAACATTAGTTGGAAAAACTGTGTAGGTTCATGTATGGATGGAGCTAGTAATATGGCTAGCTCTCGGGCTGGATTGGAAACCCTTATTCATAAAGAGGGTCCTTGTGCTCTTGGGCACACTGATTTATTAACCAAGAAGCACTTTCATAAAACAGGCTGAGCCTTGTCCTTCATGAAGTTCTTGAGTCAGTGACAGATGTGGTAGACTTTGTTAAAACTTAGCCACTTAAATCCAGATTTTTCAACAAATGTGCACTGATATGAGGACTGAGAACATATCCCTAATTTATTGCATTAACTCTCATTGATTTTCATGAGAAAATGTCTTGAAGAAAGTATATGAACTCCAGATTGAAATTTACTCTTATCTTGTTCAAGAGGAACATTTGAATTTTGAGAAGTTCCTAGGCAGTGAATTTGTTTTGAAGCTGGCTACATTTATTTATCCCTCACGTTGAATTGGATGTGATGTACCAAAGGAGCTGCAGGTGTTTATGTTCAGGTCAAGAGATCCATGACTCCAAAGTGCTTGAAAAACATTGTGACAAATGCTTAAATCTAAATAAAGTAATAATAATTTCACGTGGCTCAGTGGCCCAGTGCAGTTCTTTTTATTGGACACCACTCTGATGGCTTGCATGTCCCTAACCTTCCCCAGTTATCTAACTGGGAAAAGTGGACCTACAGTTTAATGTGAAATCCAAATCATGTACCACCCCTGGTGACTCCTCACATTGTTGAGAGGTGAAGGATAGGTTAATATGAAGACTGAAAAATCCATTGTCCAGCCGAGAATCAATCCCGTGACATCTCAGTTTCCAGGCCGACACTTTATGGCTAGATAACCAGGACCAACATAATACTGACTGCATAAAAAAGCTACTAGAAGGGCATGGTTCTATGATTTTTCTTACAAATTTGCTTTAACCTTTCCAGTATTTTATCTACAGGTTCCCATAGGTTACAGATTTGATTGTGTACATCTCTCTTATATAATAATCCATTTCATATCATTGATATACTGTGTGCTTTTTTAATAGAATAAGACAATAATTCGTCTTTTATTCAATTAAGAGGGTAAAAATATGAGAAAAAAGAATAAAATCATGTTTGTAATGTTTTATATTTATAATGTGAGTACGATTAATGATTTCCTCAAAAATATGAAGAGATTTACAATTTGTACATATCTCCAAAATATGATAGCTGTTTACAGTTCATTACCAAAAGAATCATTCATCAGCTGTACCATTTACTTTGGTGGACTCTTGGTATTAAAAAGTGATGTCAGCTCTTCTGCAGACAACCTGAAATTTTAAATCACAATAAAAATCTGTATTATTATCAAGTACAGCTTTCATTAGAAAAACATTTATGTATGATGCAAACCTCTTACCCTCCAAAACCTAGAACAGCATGTACAACACCACCTCTAAAAAATTCTTCGAACTGTTTACCTCCTACTTTCTCCTTGGACTACCACTATTCACCATCTCTATGAGAGCCTCCAAATCAACACCATATCCCCTCATAGCCAACAAACCCTGCCTTGCAGACCTACTATTCAAAAATTTCGTCGCACCACCATACAGAATACAGAACCTAAACAGACCCAAAACACAGTCATGAACCTTTCCCCCAGAAGCTTTAACCTTGCAGAAGTATCTGTCCTTACCAAAGGCCTCAACTTTTCTCTCACCCTAAAATTCAATCATGATGGACTTGTTGAAGACCTCGTTTCCTTCTTCCAGTCTCTACAGTGAAACATTTTTTTGTTAGCAACCCTATTAACCAGACCAAACCTAAAACTATTACTGAATCCTGCCTCACATACCTCACTCCTCCATCCAATCATGATATTATCCACTCTGCCCCCAAATAGGCCTCATTAATATTCCAGAATTTCTTATCCTCTAACCATGCCTTATCATTATTCCTCAAATCCCTCAATGTTGAAACTAACACCTACAAACTGATCCTGATCTTATAATCCTACTTGCTGACAAAGGCTCCACCAATCTGTTTCTGGACTGCAGGAATTACCTGGAAGAAGGACTCTGCTAGCTGTCATATTCTACAAACTATGCCATAGTGATCCCATTCCAGAAACCCAGTCACTCCTCAAATCCTTAGACACTTCCCAGAAGCTTTCCCCTTACTCTCTCTCTGTCTCTCTCTCTCTCTCCTCTCTCTCTCTCTCTCTCTCTCTCTCTCTCTCTCTCTCTCTCTCTCTCTCTCTCTCTCTCTCTACCAATCCCCATACTCCTAACTTCTACATGCTTTCTAAGTCCATAAACCCAACTGACCATGATGCCCCATTGTGGCTGGTCATTGTGCCACCATGGAGACAATCTGTGCTCTCATGGACAAACATATTGCACCTATTGTCCATAATCTACCCTCCTATGTAAAAAACACCAACCATTTCCTTTGCCAACTGTCCAGATGTTCTGTTCCTTTAAAACATGGCACCCTGCTCACCACTGTCAATGCTACCTCTCTCTACACTAACATCCCCAATGCCCATGGCCTTGCTGCTATTGAACACTACCTTTCCAGACATGCGACTCACTCTAAACCTATAACCTCCTTCACAGTCATCATGACCAACTATATCCTCATCCAAATTACTTCTCCTTTGGAGGCATCACACAGAAACAAATCCATGGCAAAGAAACAGGCACCTACATGGCACCACCCTACACTTTCCTATTCATGGGCCATGAAGATGAATCATTCCTAACCATTCAGAATCCCAAATCTCTCACCTGGTTCAGATTCACTGATGAACTTTTTGTATCTGGATCAAGGGTGAGGACACCCTATCCACATTTCCCAATAACCTCAACACCTTCTCCAGCATTAATTTCACATGGTCCTCCTGAACCCAGCAAGTCACTTTCCTTGATGTTGATCTCCACCTCAAGGTTGGCTATATCAGTACCTCCTTTCACTTCAAAGCTACCGACCACCATTAATACCTCAATTTCAAAAGCTGCCACATTCCATACCAAGAACTCCCTTCCTTACAGCCCAGCCACATCTGTAGTGACAGAAATGTTGCAACAAACTTCTAAAGGAAAGCGAGACACATCAAAAGGATTGAGAATTGCATAGCAACCAATGGCTAAAAATGTCTGGGGTAACTGGCAGCAGAGGCTGAAGATCAGAAAGGAAACAAGTGAGTGATTCATATTAAACATTTATTGGACATAATGGGTACACATGGTGCATAGCATAAATACAGGTCTAATGTTACAATAGATGCTTGAAGTTTGCACCATCAGACACCATGCATGGCTGATACTGATAGGGCATTGACTGCCAACACACTCGAACACACCAGGTGTTTCTTTTATTGTAGCAGTGGCACAGATGACCCGTGGCAAGATCCATTTCAGACTCCACATGATTGTGATATTTGAGAAAGTTTGTAGCTCCTCACAGAAATGAATGAAGGCTTGATAAATCTGGTGAGCATGGGTGCCAGAGAATCAGTCCACCATGCCCAATCCACTGATGCAAGAATGACCTGTTCACACACCTACAAACAGCCAGTCCAAAATGAGCAGGCCTCCCATCATGTTGTAATATTAGAGTTTTATTCATGTCGTACGCCATGTGTACTCATTACATCCAATAAATCTTCCAAATGAATCGCTCTCATGTTAATTTCCAATCCTTGACCTCTGCTACCATTTACCCCTAATGTTTGAGGCCATGGGTTGCTATGCAATTCTCAATCCTTCTTATGTGTCTCATCTCCCCTAGAAGTTTGTCACAACATTTCTGAGACACCCTGTATACCAAAGTTCTTACTGAGGCTTTCACAGACTGCAATTACCCTCTCAGTCTTTTAAAGAAACTGATTTCCCTTTCCTTGTCTCTCCAGTCACCTACCACCTCCTACACACACACCACCTGGCTACAATGGAGCACTCCTCTCATGCCTCAGTACCACACAAGACTGAAGCAACTGAATCACATTCTCTGCCATGGTTTTGGCTACCTCTCACCATGACCTGAAATAAGGAATATCCTACTCACTATCCTCCTCACTTCTCCCACAGTGGTATTCCATGATCCACTGGACCTGTGCAATATCCTTGTCCATCTGTACTCCACCCCTGCTCCTAACTCCTTGCCTAATGACTCATATCCCTGCAATAGGCCTAGATGCAATGCCTGTCCCATACATCCTCTCTACACCACCTACTCCAGTCCAGTGCAATATTTTATTTTTAATCAAACAAAATCACATACTCTTGTATTTTTTTAAAATAGTACTCATAAACAAACTCTTAAAGAACCGAATTTTACATTCAGAAAAATAGTATCTCTGTCAAGTAAGCTATCACACAAAATTAAATTCCAAGGCTTCAACTTGCATATAGAAACTGCACTCTGTAGGTACAAAAAGTAAGTCAGTAAAAGGGACAATCAATGCTGGGAATTATATTTCTCTTTACCACCACTGAGAACACATTTGATTTTAACTAACACTAGTATTTTTTTGGAGAAACAGAAAGGTGCCCATCACCATTGTCCTCAAGTTTTTTCAATGAATGGTCCTCTTATTTACTAGTAGAATTGTGGTCACATGCTGTTGCAGAATCATCACTTTTTTCATCCATTTTTCATCTGTTTCTTGATCTATATTAATGATATCTTCCTTCATCACCAATTAACAATTTTTTTTAGTTGACACATTCCTGTGAACATATTTGGTACTACACCATAAAAAGGGATGAACAGGAACAATGGGGTGAACAGTTCTATGATATTGTGTCAGAAGGGAAATGGGCATATCATTCAAAGATTTGAATTCCTATGTTTGTAGTGAACCAGTCTAGCAGGGAAATTCTGAATTTCAATGTTGGCGAGACAGATGATGTTTTGTTCACTCTGGGACAAATATGGGATGTGGGGCTGAATTTGCTTACTTTGAATGTTATTTGTAAGCCCCAATCTGAATTGAGTTGTTTTAATTTAAGTGCATGGTAAGCAAATTTGCAGTCCGCTTTCATTAAGAAAAAGTTTAGCTTTGAAGCATACTTAACCCTGACTTTTCTTTTGGTTAACTGAAAACATTGGATTGTGTTTTCATAATTTGCAGGGTGAATAAAAATAGTAATTATCAGCATTTATTCAGAAGAAGAACCAGAATTCAATGGAAATGAAGAATCAGTTGGCACCGTTCTTACCCTAGGAGTTAATGCTGTTATTAAAATAAATATAAAACAGTAATGTGTCATTTAGATTGAATGCTTCAAAAATTTGTTATTTAGAAGGCAAAGGTTGTGTTGAGGTGTTTTTTTTTTTTAAAAAAAAAAAAAGAAAAAGACCACAAGGACATTTGAACCCACTGATTTTAACAGATGAGGAGTCACTTTTTAGTCAAGGAGGTGATCAGATTTAATGTCAATAAAGTAATTAGTGGAATTACAATTTTTTACTTCGAAAATAGAACAAAATCACAATTCATCTGATATTTACAGTTTTTGTATTGAATAAAACTATTTTGAACCAGATAAATTTTGTTTCTTATTATCCTAGGTCCATATCAGATTTTGAAATGTCCCTATTCACTCCAAAAACTAATAAAAAGAAATAATAAAATCAATACTTCTGTTTCAATTCATCCCCCTCTGCAAGGTGAATAGGAACAGCAAGATCCTTTTAGGTAATAAAAGCATGAGCTAGGTCCCAAATCTAAAATTTAGGTGCAAGACTATAATCATATACAATTTTGATTTTCATATTCCTTTTAAATTATCAGTTTTTTTTTCTTTTAAAGCTTTAAACTGTTTCTATGCACCCCATTTTATCGTACTGAAAGAAACAAGTACATAGTTCACGAGATATGGTCTAGGAAACCCCAAAATCAGTGAACAGCACCTCTCAACAAAGATCAAATAAGGTGACAATGTAATCAACAATAAAATATTGTAAGGCTGGCTGTTTGAGGAGGCTATGAAAGGAGGAGGGGGGGAGGGACGGGACGTGAGAATAGAAGTATGCTACCAGAACTGATCTTAGGAAGTGAGTTCAAAAATTCTCGTGTGGTCTGAGAGATCACATCTCATGGGTCAAGGATTAAATATTGCTTCATTTATATGACCCCTCTATGTATTTATTCCATCTTTCAGCATTCCTTTCTTTGTGAATAGTGGCTTACCATCTGAGCTCTCGATATTCATACAGCTACTTCTCTTTTGTCTGAAGGTTTCCTTAATTCTCCTAAAAGCAGCATGTATCTTTCCCACAGTCATGTAAGCCTACGGCTTTGCATGTGTCCTCTAGCCATTCCTGCTTTGCAAATCTGCACTTTCTGCCAGTCTTGTTCTTTAGGCAGCTATAATCCCTTTTGCCTGCTTTATCTGAAACATTTTTATATTTTCAGCTTTCATCAGTGAGATCCAATATTTCATCTTACAAAAGTATTGGGCTTTGTCTTTTTGCTTGTATGATCCTCTGCTGCCTTCACTACCTCATCTCTCACAGCTATCCATCTGTCTTCTATTGTATCACTTTCCCCACATTTCAGTAAATGCAAATCAGTTGCACCCACACTCTATTGGGGCATCACCATTGTGCCTTCCAGGCATCTGAGCTGCAGGGTTGGTCCTGATGCTGTTCCAGGGGCAGGCTCTAACTTACAGCAGAACAACTCCCCATTGAAACCCCCTCTGTGGCCTCTGCCTTCCTCCCTTAACTGGCAGTCTCAGACTCTAGTGAGGCTTGCACTTGCACCTGTTAATATGGAGCATATGGGTTTCGACCTGCCCTCATCCTGTCCAAATCCTCCTCTCCTTCATCGATGGAAGTGATCTCATCCCTGGTGCTTCCAGTGAACCTGCCATTGCCTCAGCCTCTATGTTCTTCCGCCCTTTCGATGGAACCAGTGGCATTATTGTTGCCTCATTTGATAGTCAGTCCATTGCCAGGTATTCGGTGCCATCTTTGGTTCTACACAGGAGGTCACAGCCCAAGCCTGCCCAGTTTCAGTCCACTGACTTTTTAAGGGGAAGGGATATAGTTTCCCCACCAGTGAACATCACAATGGCTGTAGATGAGCTGGTGTGGATAGTGCAGCAGCATAGTGTGGAAAAAAGCCATGGAGGATGCTTCCAGTGTTTAGTATGGGCAGACCCACTGACAGAAGTGTTTACCTGCAGGTGGCAGTAAGCCAAGGGGATCACCGCATATGCTTAGTTCAACCACCATGGACCTCACCTTGCACTTCATGCCAAGTGTTGTTGCCAAGTGCTCAGTCATTAATTGTTGAGAACAGTCACATGCTGAGTTTATTCCTGTGTATGTCTCTATGGCTTTAGACTCTCTGCTTCCCATATATTGACTGGCATGGTGAGTTTCATTTCCTCTCACAGGGTTCCTCTCCTGGTTATTACAGAGACACCATCAGCCCGTGAAGTATCCACACCAACAGTGTAGTGCAGTGGCATTGTGACACCTGTTCAGATACTAAAATAGGTACTCAATCAAACATCAGTGTGAAACAAAGCAAACTGCAACTTGTGCCACTTACTAATATGCTACTCCTGCCAAGTAATTAATTTTTTCCCATTTATACTTCAACTGTGTATGACTAAACATAGTGTTGGTACACTACATACATTTGAAATTACCAAGATTTGTACAAATAGTGTCCATGCTTAATTTACTATTCAGATGACAGTTTTCTGTCTTTTGATGGTAATAATTATTTAGTTTTGCCAGGAATCAGTTTAGTGAAGAATAAATGATAACTGAAATTGTTAGTACAATATGTACTGGAGATATATGAAGGAGTTAAGCTGTGGATTTTATAATATTGAAACCACTTATAAAAAGCTAGCAAGTTTGAATCTACCTAAAATTACTTTTTGCATTTGAGGCATTAGACCTGTTAGATTCTAGGACTTGATTTTATAATATTTTTGCTCTAATTTTTCTGAACTTGTTAACACCTTTCCTTATGCAATTAAACCCTTAACGAAACAACTGAATAAATTAACATAATTTCAAATATGGGAACTTTACTGGTAAACAGGTACTTCACCATGGAGGCATATAGTGTGCTAATCAACTAATACTTGAGAACTTTTATAATTTTCCAGCTAACTATCTTTTAGTTAAACCAAATCATTACAAGAACCAATAGGTCATTTTCATTACTAAATTTTCACCCTGCAATTGCAAGTTTATAAATAACTCTTCCAACTGAAAAATATTGAGTTTGAGTCCAGCATTCATGCAGGTAAGACCTATGCATAACAAGTCCCAGTAGAGCTAATACACTACTAATATCGTTAACATAATGAAGTAACTCTTGTTATTTCTGATTAACTTTGAGTCATGATTAAAATTCTTCTGCTTGTTGTAGCCAATCGTAGTGTAAGATACTTTGATTATGAACTTAAAAGCAATGTTTCACCTGTATTACAACTGCCTTCCTCAAGGCAAGACTGTCTTACCCTGCAGAAGGCCATTGTAATATGATCAAAATGTTGGTTTTAAGTTTATAATCAAAGTATTTTATACTACGACATGGTACAACACCCAGAATAATTTTAATCATAGCACCAGCCATGAAAGCCTAAGTAGTTATGTTCTTGGAAACAGCCTGTGGGTAACATTCATTCCAGTCCCATCTTTGTGTCAACATCATGGACATCTGCATATCTGTATATTATATCAGGAAATCAGGTATGTTGACTGACGGTGTGAATTAAAACCAATGTTGTGATGTTACTCTGTCAGAACTTGATTGTGAAAGTGCACTATGGAAAATTTACCACTATCATACTGATTAGTAGAATGTTGACAGTGCCTGCCATTCGAACAATCCTATATGTGAAATCTGAAACTGCTCATCATGTTGTCATTAATGACAATAAATGTAAAAGTAAGTCAAATTAATTAACTGCTGTGTCATGTAAATTATTGGAGCATGAGCCATGGTAAAAATTGCTGTTTTGAAGAGTGCGCCACAGCACATAGTGTGAAGCAGTTGCCCTCCGTTTCTGGTGGTGGCGCTGCTGTGGCAATCACAGCTTTGGTGTCTCCCTCTGGTGGGAAAGGGAAAAAGGTTGCCTGTTCACGTGCATTTAAGGGGGCTATGAGCTCACCAATCAGTCAGTATGGTCAGTCTGGGTCAGTCTCTCATCCCCAGCTTGCTTGTCTGTCTCTCTTCTGCATTTGTGAGGAGAAATTAGTGTCTGTCTCTTGTACGAAGTGTCGTTCAGAGTGCTAGCATGTCTGTTGTTCAGATCCGCCAGTAGCAGAACTCAGCAAGTGGTTGCCTGATCTGGGCTTAGTTCCTGCATCTGAGTCTGCGCGTTAGGCTGCCAGTCTGCTCGAGTTGCTCAGGCAATGGTCAATGGCGGCTGGATCGATCGGTTGGTCGGTCACGCACTGAGGCACAAGATGACTTGTCTGCCTTGAGTGATGGCACATGTGAGGTTGCCACGTGAGTCCAGTGGGCCGTACCGTATAGCAAGGGGTACTGGCTTCGCGGTCAGCACGAGAGCAACAGGAGTCAACCCACGACATCCGTCTGGCCAGTGCAAGCTGCGACGCCGTCCTGCTGCAGGGATATTGTTTTGCCAGTGGGCATGTTTCCTCTGCATGGTTGGGTCTGAGCCAGTATTTCTGCCGTCGTGTGTCTGTAAGTGAGTGGGAGACTTATCAGCAGTGCAGTCACGATGGAGCAGCAGTCACGCATGGAGCAGCAGGCAGTCAGTCAGTTGGTGCGGACCTGGAAGGATGGGAGATCAGTGTACCTTCCTGCATCCGTTGAAGTGGCTGCCAATGGATGGTTTGTGTGAGCAATTTGGGGGTGCTGTGCCAGCTCTTCTTGAGAAATTGCAGTTTATCAAAAGTTAAGTGATTGGTGATATGTTGTGTGATTTACTCTTATTAAATTCCACTTGTCTTCTAGGTCAGTCTCTCGTTCCTAGCTTGCTCATCTGTCTCTCGTCCGCATTTGTTAGGCAGTTAGTGTCTGTCTGTTGTTCGGAGCTGCCTCTGTCATGTTTGACAGACTTGGTGTGTCAACAAATTTATTGCTTGAAGTGTAACGGCATAATTCCTGAAACATGTTTTGATCTTGCCTATCATCTTGAGAGGCAGTATCTGTGTACTGTAGAGCATCTGAACTTGTTTGGCCAATCCTGTAGAATTTTATATAAGATTGCATTTCATGGGCTTTTATTTAAATGATCATTTTAGTATATAAAGTTGCCACCCTTTCACCATAAGACTTTTCTTAGAAGTGAAAATCAAGTTGCACCTTCGGCGGCAAGTTAATCTTTTAATTTTAGTGTTTTGTACCATTTCCATCCCTCCTACAGGGTGCATAGTTTGAGTGCTTGTGTGAATTGTTAAAACCTTTACTTTAAGGTAATCTGGTGTGTTGCAGATTTGCACCAGTGTAGTCTTTCAGAGGCTGTTGCGAGCGGTCATAACTTTGGCCATGTCAAAAGGGAGCGGCAAGGTTCTCAGCCCGAAAGCTCATACAGTTAAAACATTTTTTTTTTTTTTTTTTTAATTAAAGTGAATAAAATTCCCATTTGTTAAAAGCAAATTGCTTATGATTTCATCAATTACTCCCTGACAACTACTTCCATGTTTACATAGTGTGATTAAATGTGTTAATGTCCTTGATGAATTGCTAGTAATTAGAATAAATTCTTAAGATTATTTTTTGAAAATAAATCCACAATTTAGAGCATTTACCATAAGATCAGTTTACAGCAATTTGATAAACTTCCACTGATGAGACACCAAACACAAACAAGTAATCACAGATAATTTGGTTTCAAATGGTAAATTGAGGGTATATAATACTAAGTTCCTGACAAATAGAAAATATGCATGCGTGTCTAATCAATTTTTAATTTTTTTATGGACCTGTATTGCCCAATGACTCTTATATTTGGTGAGAAGTGGTCTACCCCTTATACATATTCTGTACTGCCAAATAACACTACTAAGCAAAGTGGTGCAGAAGTTAGGATACTGGATTTCATTTAGGAGGTGCAAAGTTCAAATCCCCTTTCAGCCATCCTGATTTAGGAATTCTGTGGTCTTTCTAAATCATTTAAGAGAAATTATCTGTCTGAAGCAGTTTGAGGTGGAATGATCATATAAATCCAGCGATGTGGAAGGCAGATAGCCAAATTAACATTGCTGGAACAATTGCTAAGAATAACATGCAGGGTTTCATGGCTGGCATCTTCATTAATTAAAACTGCCAGGCTAAGAGGCCATGGTGAAACAGTAGACATTCTTTCTCCCAACATTTCATTGCCAACTGCAGACAACATCTTTGAATGTGAGCCAATGACTGGGTGCTAGACCATGGAAGTCCCGTTTATATAGAGTGCATAAAGGGCACC
Organism: Schistocerca serialis cubense; assembly: GCF_023864345.2. Lineage (NCBI taxonomy): Eukaryota > Metazoa > Arthropoda > Insecta > Orthoptera > Acrididae > Schistocerca > Schistocerca serialis. The sequence continues at coordinate 570,565,216 of NC_064645.1, forward strand.
AGCAGTTGTCATATGCTGTTTACAGTGAAACTATCTCTGACTAATGTCATTACTCTCGATCAAAGGCAATCGATTACCTTTGATTGGGAGTAATGATATTAATCAGAGATAGTTTCACTGTTGGTAGTACATGATGAATGGTGGTGCTCTCTAAGCACTCTATACAAATGGGATCTCCACGGCCAAGGAGGCAGTCATTGGCTCCCCTTGGATGATGTTGCCTCCAGTTGGCAATGAAACATTAGGAGGAAGAATTTCTACTGTTTGATCATGGCCTCTCAGCCTGGAAGTTTTAATTAATGAACCTCTAAGGTAATGTAATTTATGCACAAAACAGATTGCTCATGAAACCCAACATGTAAAAATTTGCTCATTGGTCTGATGGCTCATTACCTAGGTGGATTAATGGAAGAAACAAAAGAAGTTCAAAGAAAGGTTGCATCATTCATCACGCATTTGTTGAGTCAGCATAACAGTGGCACAGAGATGTTCAACAGAGTGAGTGACGCTGTAAGAATGATATGTCTTATGAACCAGCCACACTCACAAATTGCTGACAGTCCATATTCCAGAATCAGGCAAGAGACTTATTATTATCTTCTATATACACCCAAAATGATATCCATGATGCTAAAGTCAAAGAAATCCAGTTACATAGAGATAGGTACAACAGCCTTTTTTCCATGTGTCATTCATTAGTAAAATAGGAATTTTGGTAGAGGGAACAGAGATGATGTAGGTATACTGTTTATTCTCCTCCACACACCATCCGTGACACAGGGATTGAAGATGGAGATCAATTGCATGGTAATTTCTTTGAAAAGAATATAGTTGATTGCTTTCTCCATCTTTGTTCAGTATGAGCTTGTGAAAGCTCTCTAATGACTTTATCCTCCACAAGCTGTTTAATCTTCCCTCCTTCCTTGAACAAAACTGATGGTAAATTACTTACCTGTATATATCAGCAGCAACAGTCCATCATGAAGTCGTAGTCTCGGCACAGTTGTGTTTTGTCAAGTGGACAAGTCAGGCTGCCAGGACATGAGAATGGAACTCGATCTGAAAAAAATTATGTTATTTACATACCCAGTGAAATTCATTATAAAATTTTGTTATATATTTGTATCCAGTCAAAATGTAACCAGAACAGTGCACAGACTTTTCTCGAAGAAGAAAATATTTGCCGGTAGTGAGAGACTCACGGTGTCCACAGTTTATAAAGAACATGTTTGCGGATAGAGGAAAAATCTGCTCAGCTAGCGGCAGCAGGAAAAAAACACTTAAAATACATAGATAAACACAAGCTTTCACAGCAATGGCTCCTTCACCTGGCAGAAGGATAGAAGGGAATGGAAGAGATAGGAAGAAAAATGATTGAGAAGTTTAGGAAATATGAAGAGTTATAGAAGAGTTACTTAGGATTCCAGGTCAGGGGAGACTTAATGGATGGGTGCGGACATAGGATTGATTCTTGGTACCTGCACTGGACTGAACTGGAAAACCTGAGAAGTTAAATATGGAAGACAGCATAACAAGCAAGAAGTAAATTACTGAACAAAAGATTGTGAAAGTATCAACAAGAGTGGAAAGCTAAGTGTGTTATGCATGGTAGAGCCCACCTACAGAGTTCTGAGAAATTGGTGCCAAGAGGGAGAATCCAGATGGTACATGTGGTGAAACAGCAGCCAAGGTCACAGCTGTCATATTGTAGAGCATTATCAGGGGTATGGCCATGGGAACCAGGATGCCTCCTTTCTTTGCCAATGTTTTTGTGTGTCACACGGATGGGGATTCCTGGGAAACATAAGCCTTCAGCCCACAGATACACTTTGCCATATGGACTCATAGTAAGGCTAACCTACTGAAATTTTTGGAGCCTCTAAATACATTCTTTCAATTAAATTTCACATATTCCTATTCCAATCTCATGCCACTTTTCTTGATGTTGACCTCATCCTCACTGTGGGCCATCTATACACTTCTGTTCATATCAAACCTGCAAAAAAAAATTGTAATTACATTTTGACAGTTGCCATCCTTTCATGTCAAACATTCCCTACCATTCAGCCCTGGCATTCAAGGCAAACATACTCTGGTGTCCAAAATTAAGACAATTAAGACAAAAACTGCTGTTTCCCCAACCTCTGTTTAATTCATAATATACTCATACAAACTGCCAATGGATGTCTGTATGATTATGTTCTGCACAGAAGATCGCATTTTGATCAACAGAAAACCATGCCAACAGTGACGTCATGGCATCTATCAAACGGAGTAGTGCTTGCCGGGTAGTCCCACATTCACAGTATCTGTGTACACAGTCACAGATGGTACACCATGGCACAGGGGAGAGACCTACCACACTCTCTGCAATGGGAGGCCATAGGAAGAATGGATGCCCTTCAGTTGCAAACTCATATGGCCTGATGGCTTAATGTGAATTGTTCTGTTGTTTCCCAGAAGTGGCGACAGTTTATAGAGACCAAAACTGTACCACAGAGACCAGAGAAGGGCCGGCCACCTGTGATATCAGAAAGAGAGAACTGTTATTTGGCTGTAAAGGCATAACCATACCACCTTAGTACTGCGTAGCAACTGGCATTGGACCTCGCAGCTTCCACTGGACATGTTTTATCGAGGCAAACAGTGTAGAGAAGGCTTTGACAGAGTTGCCTTTATTGTCAGAGACATGTTGTATGTGTGCCTCTGATGCATCTTCACAGAGGGAATGCTTAGAGCAGATTCGTCAACATGTCACCTGGATGATCAAAGAGTGGGCCAATATTATTTTCACAGATGAGTCTCAATTTGGTCTAGAGAGTGATTCTTGATGGATTTGCATCTTAAGGGAATGTGGAACACAATTTTGAGACCCAAACATTGTGGAAAGAGACTTATATGGAGGAGGAATGGTGTGGGCAAGGATTATGTTGACCACTCTAATAACCTCTTCATGAAATTTTAGGGTGAATCAGAAAGGTTTAACTGCTGTCAGGCATCATGACAGGGTCTTGGGACCTAATGTACATTTGTTGCAAGATGCTGCGTGCCCAAGCTTCATACTGATAGACGATAATGTTTGACCTCATAGAGCATGAGTGGTTGATGTTTTCTTGGAAACAGAAGACACTACATGCATGACATGGACTGCTCACTCTCCCAATATGAATCCCATACTGCATGGCTGGAATGCAATAGGGAGACAGGTTTCATCATGTCAGCATCCACCAACCACTCTCCAAGACTTGCGAGCAGCTCCACAGGAAGAATGGGCATTATTGCCTCAACATGACATTGATTACATTATTCACAGCATGCTCCATTGTTGTCAGGCATATATTGCTGCCACATGTGGTCCCAACCCACAGTGAGTGCATTAACCAGTTGTCAGAGTGTGTGTGCAAATCTGTTTGGAAAAAATGAAGAACATTTTCATCTACTCTTATGCATGTTGCAGTTGTTTATGTTATGTATTTTTTTACATTGTTTCTACTTTGCTATCACCTGTTTATACTGTTTTGTGGCAAAATAAATGCAACCTTGCAAAATTTCCATTTGTTGCTTTAATTTTGGACACCAGTGTATTTGTTCAGCTGCAGACACTTTACACCATTACACCACCACTTTCACCTTAGCCGTCACTGTACATAATTATCCCACCAGTCTAGTTCAAGAGCAGATTTCCTGGGCCATCACATGCAATCCTGGTACTGGTCATCCATCCACAAAATAACTTAGGAGTACACCTTATTGTCACTCAGTACTATCCTGGTATTGAATGTATGTGTGTATTAATCAGCTACTTTGAAAGGGCTATGACTTCCTCAAACTGTGCTCTGAAATGAGGTCCATTCTGTCCAATATTTTACCCACCCTGTCTAGAATGACTTTTCGTCGTCCCCTCCCTTTCTGAGTCGTCGCATTTTCATGGTCAGACCTTATGCTCCTTATGCACCTATTTTCCTACACTATGGTTCCTACCACTGTGATTGGCCCACTGAAGACTTGCCCAATACACCATTCTAACACCACCTGCACAAGCCTTGTAACTAGTGAAACACATACTATAAAAATAGAAACACTGTTTGGCCTTCTGCTTTTGTGCGAGTTATCATTTCACATGAATGAGTGTAAACAGAGGGTGAATACTGACAACAAACACTCTACAACATGACAGGAATGTCCTTGGTGCCCGTTTTACCACATGTGCAATCTGGATTCTCCCCTGATGTCAATGTCTCAGAACTCCACAGGTGACAGCTGACTTTATAACACATGCTTGGTACTCACTGTCAGCCTGTCCTAAATTTACTTTAATTTATGTGGCTTTAGCATTTCTTTTCAGTAACTATTCTTTCTCTCTGCTCCCCTTTAATTTTCTATATTTTTTATTTTCTGACCTGTTTATACACCCTCCCCACTCACCCTGCTCTAGTCTACCAAGTATAATGTTCTTCTCTTAGTGACTCTTTCACTATGTTTTTTCAGTAATGTCTGTCTTGCTTATTACTTTATCTTCCACCTTTAAGTTCTCAGATTTCCCATTCTTGGTGCAGATACCAACAATCAGTCTTTGTCTCTCATCCCATCCAATAAGTCTCTCCTGACCTGGGGTTCTTAGTAACCTTTCCCATTTCCTAAAACTCAACAGCATTTTTCCTTCATCTCTCTCACTTGCCTCTCAACACTTCTGCCAAATGAAGGAGCCACTGGCTCCAAAAGCTTGTACATATCCACAACTGCCACTTGATGAGTGCATTTTTATCTATCCATTTTTTATCTATCCATATTATATTGACCAAACTGTACATGTTTCTGGCAGCTGAAATGCATCATTATTCTGATTTCAGAAGGGTCCTGTGAGCTTTCTCAGTTTAAATTACACCTACAAGTGCATCAAGTGTTTGTCAGACTTACACAGAGGTGACAGAAGTCATGGGATAGTTATATGCATGTATAAAGATGGCATTAATATTATGTACTTGAGGTATAAAAGGGCAATGCTATGGTAGAGCTGTCATTTGTATTCAAGTAAACGAAATGATCATATGGCATTTATTGGCCAGGATATCCCCTTCGGAATTTGGCTGCCATATTGCAAGTACACTCCTGAAAATGGAAAAAAGAACACATTGACACCGGTGTGTCAGACCCACCATACTTGCTCCGGACACTGCGAGAGGGCTGTACAAGCAATGATCACACGCACGGCACAGCGGACACACCAGGAACCGCGGTGTTGGCCGTCGAATGGCGCTAGCTGCGCAGCATTTGTGCACCGCCGCCGTCAGTGTCAGCCAGTTTGCCGTGGCATACGGAGCTCCATCGCAGTCTTTAACACTGGTAGCATGCCGCGACAGCGTGGACGTGAACCGTATGTGCAGTTGACGGACTTTGAGCGAGGGCGTATAGTGGGCATGCAGGAGGCCGGGTGGACATACCCCCGAATTGCTCAACACGTGGGGCGTGAGGTCTCCACAGTACATCGATGTTGTCGCCAGTGGTCGGCGGAAGGTGCACGTGCCCGTCAACCTGGGACCGGACCGCAGCGATGCACGGATGCACGCCAAGACCGTAGGATCCTACGCAGTGCCGTAGGGGACCGCACTGCCACTTCCCAGCAAATTAGGGACACTGTTGCTCCTGGGGTATCAGCGAGGACCATTCGCAACCGTCTCCATGAAGCTGGGCTACGGTCCCGCACACTGTTAGGCCGTCTTCCGCTCACGCCCCAACATCGTGCAGCCCGCCTCCAGTTGTGTCGCGACAGGCGTGAATGGAGGGACGAGTGGAGACGTGTCATCTTCAGCGATGAGAGTCGCTTCTGCCTTGGTGCCAATGATGGTCGTATGCGTGTTTGGTGCCGTGCAGGTGAGCGCCACAATCAGCACTGCATACGACCGAGGCACACAGGGCCAACACCCGGCATCATGGTGTGGGGAGCGATCTCCTACACTGGCCGTACACCACTGGTGATCGTTGAGGGGACACTGAATAGTGCACGGTACATCCAAACCGTCATCGAACCCATCGTTCTACCATTCCTAGACCGGCAAGGGAACTTGCTGTTCCAACAGGACAACGCACGTCCGCATGTATCCCGTGCCACCCAACGTGCTCTAGAAGGTGTAAGTCAACTACCCTGGCCAGCAAGATCTCCGGATCTGTCCCCCATTGAGCATGTTTGGGACTGGATGAAGCGTCGTCTCATGTGGTCTACACGTCCAGCACGAACGCTGGTCCAACTGAGGCGCCAGGTGGAAATGGCATGGCAAGCCGTTCCACAGGACTACATCCAGCATCTCTACGATCGTCTCCATGGGAGAATAGCAGCCTGGATTGCTGCGAAAGGTGGATATACACTGTACTAGTGCCGACATTGTGCATGCTCTGTTGCCTGTATCTCTGTGCCTGTGGTTCTGTCAGTGTGATGTATCTGACCCCAGGAATGTGTCAATAAAGTTTCCCCTTCCTGGGACAATGAATTCATGGTGTTCTTATTTCAATTTCCAGGAGTGTATTTTCAGTTGTGTGTCAGTGACAATGAAAATGATGATGAAGGTCATACAACACCCAGCCCCTGCCGGGAATCAAATCTGGGCCCCCTCACGTGGTAGGTGATAATGCTACTGCTGCGCTACGAAGGTGGACTGTACTCAGGCGATTCATGTGAAATGGCTTTTTAATGGGTTTATGGCCACACAATGTGAATTAACAGTTTTTGAATGCAGAATGTTAGTTGGAGTTAGATGCATGGAACATTCCATTTCAAAAATTGTTAGAGAATTTAATATTCTGTGAGTGTGCCAAGAATACTAAATTTCAGGCATTACCTCTCATCACAGACAACACTATGACATATAGCCTTCACTTAACAACTGAAGCATGGTGTCTGCGCAATTTCTGGAAATTAAACATTAAACAATGTGTAGTTTCAGTGCCTTTTATTGTGATGATATATAAGGGCCCAATTTTTGGTGCTGAGACAGCCAGATTTTCAGATGATGAACTTGTATTGGTTAGATCAACAACTTACCTGTGAAATAAGTGTGACACAAATAGGCCATATGTTAAAACAAGGACAGTGCCTGTTCAGTACATACTGTATTACATGGCAAGAACTGTGAACTGTGTGGTTCAGTTTTTACTGCTCACAGATATTTAACAGTAAACTATTATAGCAGTATACTGATGTATCCCCCAAAACTATTAATGAGGCTTATCGAAAGTTAAAAAATAGTGCACTGGCCATATTAACTGTGTATACTGAGGGGTGGGGGGGGTGGGGGGGAAGGTGGGGGGGGGGGATGGGGTGGACAGTGAAAGTAAAGAACTGTGGAGCGCAACTGTGCATCCGTCTGCTACATTATTTGCAGTAGTCAGTGTTGAAGTTCCACCTCCAATTTTTCAGTCAGTATCACAATGCAGTATGTCGACACTGAGGACCATCTACAAAGAAATAAAGCAGGGAAACGTCACAATGTCAGTGCTAATACTAGCAGCTCTGTGCGAAATAACCACAGAAATCAATGTGGGATCTACAATTAACATAGGCATTAGGACAGTGTGGCAAAATTTGGTGTTAGAGCCTATGGCAACAGACAACTGATGCCAGTGCCTTTGCTAACAACTTGAAATTGTCTGCAGTACCTCTACTGGGCTTTTGACAATATTGGTTGGACCCTGGACAACTGGAAAACCATGCTGTGGTAAGATGAGTCCCAATTTCAGTTGGTAGGGGCTGGTGGTAGGGTATGAGTGTGGCGCAGACCACACGAAACCATGCACCCAAGTTACCAAGAAGGCAAGCTGGAAGTGGCTCCATAATGGTGTGGGCTGTGTTTACATGGAATGAACTGGGTCCTATGGTCCAACTGAACTGATCATTGACTTTATATGGTTATGTTCAACTACTTGGAGATCATTTGCAGCTATTCATGGACTTGAAGTACCCAAACAATGATGGGATCATCACCAGCCCACAATTGTTCATGATTGGTTGAAGAACATTCTGGACAATTCAGGCAAATAGTTTGGCCACCCAGATTGCCTGATATGAATCCCACTGAACATTGATGGGGCATAATTGAGGGGTCAGTTCATGCACCAAATCCTGCACCGGAAACACTTTTGGACAACTGCAGAGGCAGCATGGCTCAGTATTTCTGCAGGAGACTTCCAACAATTTGCTGAGTCTATGCTACATTGAGGAGCTGCACTACACTGGGTGAAATGACATCCAATATGATATTAGGAGGTATCTCGGGACTTTCGTCATCTCAGTGTAATGTTATTTTCTTCATTTTTGGTTTCTTGATTAAATTGCATGTATTGCTTGTATGTCTAACCATGTTTGTAGACAAATTCTTTATACCATTAAGGCGACAGAAGACATGTGATGGAATAGCTGCTTAATTAGACCATATTTGCATATATAAGTAAGAATTTTCTTTTGTGTTGTGAGTCAATTTTGAACAACATTTCATCTTTGTAACTGTGATTCTGTTGTTAACTCTTTGTGTTTGATGTAATTTTGTCATATTTAACTTGCTGCACACTGCACAAGACCATCTATAAGCTTAAGGTCTACGAGTAGAAAAGACTTTTTCTTAAGTTAGCTCTTTCAATAGCAGGTAAGTAGAAAATGTGTACCAGATGTGGGAAGAAAATAACTCATTGCTATAATAGTTTACAGTAAGGAATTATTAACATCTTTAGCTACTCCAAGCAGAAGATGTGTATTGTTGCTCCTCCAAAATTTTTGAAATTTGGACTGAGATAAAGTAGTGATCATCCTTGGCACACCAGTGACGAAGTTGTTACAGAATCAGCTACATAAAAAATTCCATGAAATCCACACATTTATTTACATATAAATGCTGACTTCTGAAATTGCCTTTGAGTGAGACAGTTCATAACAGATTAATTTGCTGATTGAAAATTCTATATTCTAATATTTTACTGTTCATGTCACTTCTACATAAGCTTTAATTGATTGTGTTAGTACTTGGGTGTATCATGAAGCATTGTGAAATTTCAAACATTCGCATGTGTTACAATACACTTTTTGTGTAGATGTGGGCAGAGATATTCCATATGAAATGAAGGAGTAAATACCAAATATCTATGCTTTATCAACAGATGAAGACACATACAAAACACATGCATGCATACAAACACAAGTCTAGAGCCAAATGAGTCATGGACTTATGCTACACCTGTCCAAAGAATTTTCTCACTAGAAACCTTGATCACTGCTAGGTCATCACAGAGCCGCACCCCCCACACTCCCATTCCCTCCCCACCCCACCTCCCAGTCCACCTCCTGTCCTTGGGGGAGTGTGGAGCATGGGGATTGAGGGGGGGGGGGGGGGGGGGGGATGCTCCTGCTAACTTCACACAGGTGTATGCAAACACCAATGCCCTGGCTGGTTGCAAGTGCGGCGAGGCATAGGTGGACCATTTCTTGCTGCAATGGAATGGTGGAGCTGGTATGACCAGTAGCAGACAAAAGAAGTGGCACTCAAGGGGGGTGGGGGGGGGGGGGTGGGGGGAGGCAATGGGGAAAATGCAGTAAATGTGTCTTGTTTTGATGACCGAAGTTGGGGTTGGGGGCACCTTTTAGCAGCTGTGACTGAGAAACCCATCTGCAGAAAATGTGGAAGTGATGGAATATGGATCAACTTCCAATAAGAGATGATACTGTCAGGAGAATGCTTCTGGTGGTGTCTCATTGTAGATGCATTGCTCATCTTGTTGTTCTTCCACAACAAGAGTGTCACTGATAAGTTTTAATGAGATCTTCTCATTACTCTGTCATCTAGGTAAACATACAAAATATCATCTGTGAGATTACTGATACTCTGAGGTGTATTGATGGCATCATGCAGGGTCAATGCCATTTAAGTACAGAATGTTGACCATAACAGTGGTCAATTTACCATGCAGCAAAATGTCATAGGTACTGTTACCTCTTCTAATTACTTCATGATGTCTTGAATATGGTGGGTGTTATGCAGGTCAGATAGTATCATCATGAAGCATTATGTGGTTACTGTCCTGTAGATTTTTGTGGATGAACATGTCCTGGGGTCTATGCACGTGTGGTATCTTTAGATGTGCAATATCTTGTTTGACTCTACAGACAGTCTGCAACAGTTCTTTGTCTGTAGCCAGTTGTGAAGGTTCTGCAAAACCTACCAGAAGAGAGAGGGTTTCTCCATAAAACAGTTCCATGAGAGATGCACATGCACACCTAGGGGTGGCTGTCCATTCCCCTAAATGGCACAAGAGAGCAGTTTTTACAGTGAGGTGCCAGCATTCTATGAGATCATTACTTTGTGAATGGTAAGCTATTGTTCAAAAGTGTTTGACACCACACACATGACAGAATTCGGTAAAAACTGCTGACTTGAATTCTTGTCTAGGTCTGTTGTTATTGTGGCAGGGCAACCAAAACAAAAAAAAATCCATTATCTGAAAAATAGTTTTGCAGTTGTTTCATCAGTATCATCTGGAATTGGTTTAGCCTCAACCCAGTAAATTACTCTGTCAATCAGTGAAAGAATAGACTAAGCCCATTTGAATTGGAAAGGGGCTCAATGAGGTCTAAACGTATGTGCTGAAAATGGCCCTTAGAAGTAGCATAATGGCCAAGTCATAACTGCGTATGCCATCCTATTTTGGAATGCTGGCAGGCAGCACATGCTTGCATCAAAGATTTACAGTCTTTATTGAAATTTGGCCAGAAAAAGTGGTCAGTAACAAGCTTTGTTGTTGGACAGATCCAGGGTATTTAAGTCTGTGCAGTTTCTTGAAAATGGCTCACCTCATGGTGCATTGTACAAGTGGATGAATGTAGTTTTGGGAGACATCACATAGAACTTGTTTTGAACAACAGGGGATGTAACGGCTTTTGATGCACAATCCCGTTGTGTTGTCAAGCAGAAGTTCCCGTAACTGTGGGTCCTCTAATTACACTGTAGCAAGTTTATCAAAATCATTATCTATTGAAAGAGCATTTATGCATGAAAGGAAATCAGCTACAATATTGTCCATGCCATGCTGATGTTAGACATCTGATATGAATTGTGCAATGAACTCCAAGTAGCAGAGGTGCTGAGGACAACCTTTTGCAGGATTTCAAATAGAATCCACAAGTGGATGATGATCTGTATAAACTGCCAAAGGTCTGCTCTCAGTGTCATTTTTAAAAGTGAAATATTACTTTTTACATTGACAACAGTTCTCTGTCATAGACTGACCACTTACACGGTGAGTACATTAGCTTTATGGAAAAGAAATGCAGTGGTTGCTTCATGCTTCCTATTGACTGTCGGAGGACAGCACCAATCACAAAAACTCTCACGTTCATGGTGACAGCAAGTTGGTCAGCAGGTAGTATGGGAGCCAGGATTATAGTCTAGGAAAGGTAGTCTTTGCTTTTGTGAAATGTTTGTTGCATCTGTGGAGTCCTGTCAACAGTCCCTTTGCTTGAGGTGTACTTGCCTTCTAATACACCTGTAAGAGGTGTCTGTGTGGTGGCTGCATTAGGCAGATTTCTACAATAAAAATTTATCATGCCAAGAAATCATTGTAAGCCATGAAAGGCCTGTGACCATCACAAATAACAAACGAATTTGGCATGTTGAGATGTAGGCCATGTGTCACTGCGGGAAACAAAGGAAGGTAACTTGACACTGTCTCAATTGACATTTATCACTGTTGACGATGACACCAAGTTTGTGTAGAGTGTCAAAAACTATTCTGAAATGCTCTTCATGTTCCTCATGGAAAGTAGAGAAAACCAACATGTCATCCAAATAAGCAGAAAGGGAATGTAAAAAGAGCACTTTTTATAAATCTTTGTCATGTTTGTGCTGTGCTTTTAAGTTCATGTGGCATATGAAGAAATTCATATAGTCTGAAAGGGTTGATGACAACTGTCTCTGGAATGTCCTCAGGGTTCATAGTAAACTATAAATATGCTTTCTTATAAACCAACACTCTGAAAACTAAGGCATCTGCCAAATACTGTGCAAAGTCCAGAATATTTGGGATTGGGTAACTGTCTGTTACTGTGGAGGAGCTGAGAGCATGATAGTCACCAAATAGTCTAAAAGTGCTGATCTTCACAAGTAGGAGCCAAATGTGTGAAGGGACCGATGACCGTAGCAGTCTGGTCCCTTTAATCCCCACAACCAACCAAATGTGTGAGGCCCAAAGACTACTGAACTGTCCAAGAATCTTGGCTTGCAATAACTCTTCTACAGGGTGTTACAAAAAGGTATGGCCAAACTTTCAGGAAACATTCCTCACACAAAAAGAAAGAAAATATTTTATGTGCACATGTGTCCGGAAACGCTTACTTTCCATGTTAGAGCTCATTTTATTACTTCTCTTCAAATCACATTAATCATGGAATGGAAACACACAGCAACAGAACGTACAGTGTGACTTCAAACACAGGAAATGTTCAAAATGTCCTCCGTTAGCGAGGATACATGCATCCACCCTCCGTCGCATGGAATCCCTGATACGCTGATGCAGCCCTGGAGAATGGCATATTGTATCGCAGCCATCCACAATACGAGCACGAAGAGTCTTTACATTTGGTACCGGTGTTGCGTAGACAAGAGCTTTCAAATGCCCCCATAAATGAAAGTCAAGAGGGTTGAGGTCAGGACAGCTGGAGGCCATGGAATTGGTCTGCCTCTACCAATCCACTGGTCACCGAATCTGTTGTTGAGAAGCGTAAGAACACTTTGACTGAAATGTGCAGGAGCTCCATCGTGCATGAACCACATGTTGTGTCGTACTTGTAAAGGCACATGTTCTAGCAGTGCAGGTAGAGTATCCTGTATGAAATCATGATAACATGCTCCATTGAGCATAGGCGGACGAAACTAAAATGAGCTCTAACATGGAAATTGAGTGTTTCCGGACACATGTCCACATAACATCTTTTCTTTATTTGTGTGTGAGGAATGTTTCCTGAAAGTCTGGCCATACCTTTTTGTAACACCCTGTATAACCAACTTAACCTCAGAGAGTCTATCAGAAGCCAGTCTACATGCTCTGTGTTAGACTAGTGAATTCAGTGTGGTTTTTATTTTATGAATTGTGCAGTTACTGATAGCACACAGTTTGAATTGCACTTGCAGATTAGGTGGGAATAACACACATGACAGTGGCACTGGCACCAGAAGAGCAACACATTTTACTGACCTGTACAGGTGCTAATGATGCTGTTACAGGCTGATCCAAGGTTGTGTGAGTGTCTGCTGCAGTCTGTCCCACATCTGCCAACTCATTCATGATGAGAGAAGTTGAAAGATAAACTACTTCCAAATGAGCTGTTCCAGATATGTATGTACAGTAGTGAGCTTGTTTTCTGCCATGTAAATTATGTCACTTATAGAAAGGTTGCATTTCCTTTTGTCTTTTATAGTGTTCCTGTCTTCCACATTGTATTTACAGTGCTGATGACAGGCAGGTTTGAAGTAACTGTTGATAGTGTTTGTATTTGCCAACTGAATTGACAGTTTGCGAGCTGCAATCCATAGACACTGGTTGTGTGACGGATGGTGGAGTGCAGATAATTCCAGTGACAAAATGTCTGATGCTGTGAAGAAAAAGAGTTCCAAACTGGTGGGGGCAGAAGTGAAAATGCCTTAGAAAAACAGCCTCCAATACTAGTTCATTGACATCAGCAATGAGAAATTCCAGAGAGAACTTGTCTTCTAAACCAAAGTCCAGCATTCTAGGTGTGGTTCCATACATTGTGATGTGTGAATCATTCGCCACCTGAAGTTGAAAGGCGTATAAAGTTTTTTTTTTTCTGTTTGTGGTAGATCACATGGAATAATACTCACTTTAGACACTGGGTCAACACGAAAGTATTAGTTGGAAGTGCAGTTCAAATGCTGTGCAGTGATGTTGTCTCATATGTCAAGGCAGTAAACGACTTGAATTGGTGGCATGATCATTCTTCCCATTTGGGTAATCAAAATGTTCAAATGTGTGTGAAATCTTATGGGACTTAACTGCTAAGGTCATCAGTCCCTAAGCTTACACTCTACTTAACCTAAATTATCCTAAGGACAAACACACACACCCATGCCCGAGGGAGGACTCGAACCTCCGCTGGGACCAGCCGCACAGTCCATGACTGTAGCGCCTTAGACCGCTCGGCTAATCCTGCGTGGCTTTGAGTAATCATGAGTTGCCTTGCAATTGCAACCTTTATCACCAAAATGTGCTTGAAAGCAGCAGAGACATCATTTTGTCAACAGACAGAGTGTTGTTGACAGCTGTCTGTCAGTCTGTTTTGGCTGAGTGAAGGTTGTCACCTGAGTGGCCGGGAGTGATATTGTCTTTGGAGTTATCTGTGAGCACTCAGACCGTTCAGCTGCATGCTGTCATGAGTCACAGTCCGTACCCTGGCTAAGTCACGGTCGGTCGTAGTTGTCCAATGAATTAATCCAGTGGTGATGATGCAATGCTGCAAGAAGTCAGTCTGCTAAAATTAACCTTCTCTCCAATAGTTCAACCTCATGCAAGATCATTGCTAATTGTAGGGGAATAGGTAACTTCACAATCAATAGTGTCCACAAAGTGTGATCTGGCATGAGCACTGGGTCAGTTAAATGCTGGAGATGCCTCCAGAGCTGAGAAGGCACTTATGTGCTTACATATTTCTCATAGATTACATGACATAGCTGCTATTGTAGTGTTCAGGTGAGATGTTGAATGAGTGCAGTCTTCACCACACTGTATTTGTTGATCGATGGGGGTGACAATATAACTTCACTAATGAGGACTAAAAACTGTCATTGGAAATGCCATGATTGTGAAAATGAACTTGATGACAGTGAACCACATATTTGGTTGTTCAGGGTGGAGGGATGGCAGTTTGGGAAGTGAATTAAGCCACATAGGTTTGCTGTGAAAATTCTGAGATCCATGTAGCACTGTAATTGGGTGGAGAGTGATAGTGGATGAGCTCTCATGAGGAGGTTACAGCATGAAGGTAAAATCCAGGAGATTGACCATGCTTGGCCTTACCAAATAGATTGTGTATCACAATGCAAGCATGTTCAGAAACATTGTACATGACATGGAAGTCTCAATATGACCAAACATCAGTCCCTGTCTGTCCATGGTCATTTGTTGAAAAGTATCTAGTTTGGTTGTGGAAGGCTGGCATTCATATCTGAAGTTAACAGAAGATAAATAATTGGTACAGTTCCTTCAGGTACAAGAATGTCATTGTTGGCACTCTAGCATTGTGCAAGAGAATGTCACTTTCAAGTTTAACCATAGGCAAGATTTGTTGCTGTTGTTGAAAAGCACTGAATTCAATAAGTCAAAGTCTTGTAATTGCTGGCCTTCAGCCACTAAGTCATGTGATGGCTCCACTATTGTTGTGAGAAAGATGGGTTAAATAACATAACATAGCTTGTAGATAGTAGCATAGTTTGATGGGGGGGTCACCAGTGTAGTATTCCAGGTGGAATGAACAAGGTAGTTAATATCAATGGGTATATCAGGGTGTTACACTGATCTGCATAACCTACAGGTTTGAGGTGCTCTTTTTCACTGGAGAGAGATACAAAACATGCATACACAAGACAAGTTTAGAGCAAGCTGAATCAGAAATCATTGCTACATTGTAGCTGCAGCTCTGCACAAAGAATTTCCTCATGGAAAACTTGATTGTTGCTAGGTTGCCACACACTCTTACTATTATCATCAATTGTAGGCCTAAACTTAAATATTGCTCTTTTAGGAAGTTTTGAGAACAGATACCTGTCCTCGCTCAAAAACAGTTGTTCCCTAACTTCATTGCATAATTATGTGAGAAATAGGTTTGTGGATCTTTACCCTGGGAAAGAATAAAGCCATTGATTAATAATGGCATAGTTGCAGATAAACTGGATTTTATTATTTCTAGCGGTACAACTCAATACACATCTGTACAGGCATAAAACTCAGAGCATACTGCTCTCTTGTCAAGATATTCCACTCACAGCTGCTGCCACACTGGTCACAACATCATCGCCTCCACTGCCGCTATCATTGGTGAAGTCCCCATTGGTTAATTTTGAGAATTTTTGGATGTTTATGAAAGCATATTTTTGAAAATTTTTGCAACTTGCAAGTGTTTCGGATAACTTATTTCATAGCAAATGAGCATCTGTGATTTACAGCTACTGCTAAAGAATAGTTCACTCTGAATTTCAGAGTATATCAATGCAAGTAAGTTCAAATTTTTGAGAATGTTCAGAAGTTACCATTGTCATGCAGTTAAGCTATTTCATAGTAAATCAATGTTTCTGATTTAGTTACTGTAGCACAGATAGTGTTACACCCAACATATCATATTACATCTATTTTTCCATTTGAAGGGAGTGTATATTATCTACATTTATCATAAATTAGGGCTATTTTCAAATTTGTTAGCAACCAAAAAATCAATATGTTTTAGGGATCTATGAATTTTCACCACTGCTCCTTCTGTTGACTTAATAGAAATCTCATTCTGTGGACTAATTGCTTCAGTCCTTAAAGGAAACTAGCTCATCAGATAAAAAGGTAGTCAGCAGGCTTAGTTTAAAGATATTTATTCACTGTCCTGTACAAAAATTGCACCAGCCACAATGCAGGCTCACTGCGATTGTTGTTCTTGAACACAGGATGAGTTATATGACATTTGTAAGCAGCTGGAAATCACCCTGACAAATGTCAAGTGATTGGCAGCTGCTAGGAATGGGTGCGTTGAGAGAGCTCCCAAGAGTTGTGTACCAGAAATACCTCAATTACTAACTTATCCTGTGGATCCTGTCTCCTCTGCAGGTAGTACAGGATCTGTTAGTGCTCACCTGCTTGCCTGTAAGTGGCGTGTAAGCTGTAGGTCTAAGCATCCTCTAACAGGTTAGACAGGCAGCAATTAGGACTCAGGATGTTACACTGATCTGCATAACCAACAGGTTTGAGGAGCTCTTTTTCACTGAAACTAAAACTCAGCCAGTGTGATTTACTTCACCTTTTGGGAAACCTGCTTTGTTCTGTGTCAAGAGGAGGCATACACAAAAGGATAGGGTCTATTAATTGTTAGCAGTTCAGACATATGGCAAATAGGGAAATGGCAGCAAGGGACATGAAGGAACACCAGGTAAGCTCAGTGTGAATGCCTGTGAGTTTCATTCAACATGGTGAAGAGGCAGCCATTGAGAAGTGCAAACAACTGCAGATTGCAGTACATGTCAGAACAAACTATGCCTGTTGTCTGGGCTCTGAGGCCATATTTTGATCATTCCAGCAATTGGCAAAAAGATTGAGTAGATCAGACTAGTGCATGGCATTTCAATGAAGCTCACAATTTGCAGCAGTTTCCTCAGAAGTGATTGTGGCTCTGTGGTTCTGAGTTGAATTGAAGGATTGAACCAAAAACATCAAAGCTTCTGTGACAAGCTAGGCTAAAACTTCCTGTACTTGTACAACAGGGTTGAGTCAAGTGTGCACCACACATCAGAGGATGCTACCCATGTAGATGAATGTATATGAGGTGCATACAAGTAATCCTTGTAATCCATGGAATTGACTACTGAAGCATTCACAACAAAGTTCCAGACATCGAGGCACTCATGAAAAGTTGTGAAGCTTGCCTAACATTGGGTACAGGAAGCTGGTACAAACCTAAAGTTGATAACAGTGAGATTTTTGGAGAAAATTTAAGCACATATTGAAAGGAAGGGCTAATGTGAATAAAGTTGGTGTATTTGTCACAATAGACAAGACACTCTATTCCCCTGAAACAGAAATTGAAGCTGTGTGAGAGATTGTTTGAGCAAGACTCAGTATCAAGGGTAAGCATATCGAACACTAGACTCATCTATGGATGCAAGTGAAAACTTTCAAGAAAACGTCAGTTCACTTTTACTTAAGTTCTCTAATCATACTTAAATCATCTGTGTTCAGTTTAATCATCCAGTAATCAATTGAGAAAATTACAGAATTGTTAATGATGAGTATGACAAGACATCCTGTGAAACATTACTAAATGCCTTCTCTGAAAATTTCCTTGAACAGATGGTCTGGAATCCCACTCATGATGGAAATATTTTAGATATAATGACAACAAATAGACCCATCCTCTTTGATGACATCCACAACAAAACCAGTATCAATGATTACCAAAGTACAAAGGGCACTTAAAATGAGTAGAAGGATACATATGTTCAGTATACTAGATCCAAATGAAGTAATGCCATATCTCAATAACAAAACTGAAATTTTTAGCACAGGACAGGAGCATGTAGAGGATCTATGCCTCAAGTTCAAAAGAATGTTTGACCTTGTGCTGGATAGATATGAACCCAGTAGAAGTGTTCATAATTTTGGGGAGTGGGGGGATGGTCCATGGTATTAGTCACTGTAAAGAAACAAAGACAACTGTATAACAGATTTAAAACAAAACGTAGGGCTATGGATAGAGAGGTACTGAATAAAATGCATTTGGCCAACAAGAGAG
Organism: Schistocerca serialis cubense; assembly: GCF_023864345.2. NCBI lineage: Eukaryota > Metazoa > Arthropoda > Insecta > Orthoptera > Acrididae > Schistocerca > Schistocerca serialis. The sequence continues at coordinate 570,583,751 of NC_064645.1, forward strand.
CAATGTGTGAAGACTTCAGTGACTGAAACTTCCTTTCAGATTAAAACTGTGTGCCGGACCGAGACTCGAACTCGGGACCTTTGCCTTTCGCAGGCAAGTGCTCTACGAACTGAGCCACCCAAGCATGACTCATGACCCATCCTCACAGCTTTGATTCTGACTCTGGTGCATAGTGAAAGTTTCATTCTGGAAATTTCAGTGACTACTGTTGCCATGGCGCGCACAGCCACACAAACGCAATGGTCGGCTACTGCGGCAGAGTTAAGTGGCACCTGCAACTTAGTGCAGGCGCGTTCCGCCAGATGGTGCTAGAGGTGTTCCCACCAAACATTCAATCAGCCATGAACTATGCATGCACATGAGCCTTACAAGCCTTTTTCTGGCACGGATGGTCACACTGTGATATCACCATCCACCAGTCAGGGATTGCCAACAGCTGCCAATCATCACTTCGTAATCAGCGGAGGAAGACTGGAGCCGCCATGTTAAATAGCCAGAAGAAAGGGAAACAGGCATATTTTGACCCGCCGTGGACTGCCGCCTGGAAGATACTTTGATGCAGCCGGAACGTACAGGTACCACATCTTCGCTACGGCGGCCATTGACCCTGGACTCTGTGCCCGTCTACTTCCTCGGCATCCGCCGGAAAGCATCGAGAGAAAACCCAACAAAGGAACGTAAATTCAGTTCAGTTGCTAATATTTCAATTCAATAACGTGGCATATTCTTTGACTTGTTATAAAATTTTGGTAGGACAAGAAGCTTTTTGTTATTGAAGAAAGTTTATCTTTTTGTAAGATTAAGCGGTGGCCTTGCTCCACCTAATAAAAATTTTTGTTCGCACATGGGTGTTAATCTGTGTATATAACAACTGTTAGCAGAATTTTGTTAAATTCTGTTTCCCCAACCCACAGAAATTCTCGTGGTGTGTAAAGGCTGTTAGCAAAATCAAAATTAGTGTCCAGCCACTTGCAAGTGGACAGGAACTGACACAGCCGCTAGGAAAGTAAAAGCAGAAAGGTCTAATTCCATTTTAAATGTTCCTTTACAAATTATAACCGAGGAAAATTGCCCCTATTTAATCCTCATACCACGGAAAACATGATTGAAGTAAATGTTAGTGTCAGTGGAGTTCAGAAAATAACTGAAATCACTAAAGCTGAACAAAACTCCAGGGCTGATGGAATCCCTACCAGATTCCATACCAAATTTGTGAATGAGTTAGCCCCTCTTTTAACTCTAATATATTGTAGATCTCTCAAACAAAAAGCTGCCCAGAAGTTGGAAGAAAGCACAGGTCACACACATTTACAAAAGGGGTGGTAGAAGCAATTCACAAAATTACTATCCAATACCCTTGACATCGATTTGTTGGAGTAACTTAGAACATATTTTGAACTCAAACCTTAGACTCTATATGCCATGTGAAATGTCATGTGAAAATCAATTCACACATTTCTCCCATGATATACTGAAAGCTCTGGATCGAGGCTCTAAGGTAGATGCAGATTTTTTATTTTTATTTTGGCAAAGCATTTGATTCAGTGCCATACCTATACTTACTACCACAAGTACAATCGCATGGTTATTAATCAAAATTTGTGACTGGATTGAGGACTTATGCTAGAGATGATACAGCAGATTATCTTGGATGGAGGGTTATCAACAAATGAAGAACTAACTTCTGATGTGGCTGAGAGAGGTATATTGGGATTGTTGCTGTTCATGTTGTATATTAATGGCCTTGCAGACAACATTAACAGTAATCTCAGACTTTTTGCAGATGATGCAGTTACCTTCAATGAAGCACTGTCTAAAAGAAGCTGCAAAGATATTCTGTCAGGCCTTGAGAAGATTTCAAAGTGGTGCAAAGATTGTTAACTTGCTCTAAAACATTCATAAAAGTAAAACTGTGCACTTCAAAAAGCAAAAAAGAGTAGCATCCTATGTCTATAATATCAATGAGTCACAGTTGGAGTCAGTCAGTTCATACAAATACCTGCATGTAATGCACTGTAGGGATAAGGAATGGATGATCACATAGCTCAGTGATGGGTAAAGCAGGTGGCAGACTTTGATTATTATTAGGATACTGGGGAAATGCAGTCAGTCAACGGAGGAGATTACTTAGAAATCACTTGTGTGACACGTCCTAGAACATTTGCTCGAGTGTGTTTGTCCTTAGGATAATTTAGGTTAAGTAGTGTGTAAGCTTAGGGACTGATGACCTTAGCAGATAAGTCCCATAAGATTTCACACACATTTGAACATTTGAACATTGCTCAAGTGTGTGGGATCGTATCAGATAGGACTAACAGGAGATATTGAATTTATACACAAAAGGGCAGCACAAATGGTCATAGGTGTGTTTGATCTGTGAGAGTGTCACTGAGAAACTGAACTGGGTGACTCTTGATGACAGATATAGACTATCTTGAGAAAGCCTTCTTACAAAGTTTCAAGAACCAGCTTTAAATCATGAGTCTAGAAATATACTACAATCGCCTAGTATCACTCTCACAGGGATCAGGAGTACAAGATTAGATCAATTACAGCATGCACAAAGGCATTTAAACAAACATTCTTCCTCTGCTCCATACGTGAATGGAACAATATGTGGTACAGTTGGACATACCCTTTTTGCCACTCACATCACAGTGATTTACAGAATATAGATGTAGATGAAATTTATGTAAATAAAAATAAAATAAAATATAACCTGTGCATGGAATACAGTGTATCAATTTCATTTTGATTTTCAGTACAATATCACAAAATCTATGGTGGAGTATAAAGAATGGAGTTAGTATGCACAAAACATGCATGCAGACAGGCACACACATTGTCACATCCACATGCGTGCGCGCGCACACACACACACACACACACACACACACACACACACACACACACACACACACACACAAACATGATTAGTGAACAGACGAGTTACTTACCAAACAACCTGGCACAGCCACAGCAGTAACCATGCACGACAGCAGGATCAATTTCACACACATGGATTGGGCATTTTGCTAGGCAAGGTGGCCTTCCAACAATCCAGTCCCACAAAACTGTAACACAGAAATCTACTGAATAAAATTTTTGTTTGTAGTTAAAATCTAGATTATCAATAAATGATTTACAAATAATAAGCCACTTTTATCCACAATTATGAAATTAAAAAACTTCTTATAATTTGTGCAACATGTTTTATAACTTTTTATTACTACCAGTATTTATTTGGAGCTACTCAATCATGTATTCATAGTAAAGATCACTTACAGGTTGTTATATAAGCTGAACTTACTTTCACATGATTGAACTACCTGAACCCAGGTACTGTCAAACACTTGACTGACTGATAACAATGGGCATGCAAAACCCAAGCTACACTTTTCTCACATGACATCCTGAAAGCGATGCATAGACGCCAGCATAAAACAATAAACTGGTAGCCAAGATCGCAGGAATTCTTTTTATTCTATGATTACCATTTTCGGTGAAACGAAAGCCGCCATCATCGGATCTGAGGACACACACAGGTTACAACATCAAGGCAACCTGTATGTGTCCTAAGATACGATGATGCTGGCTTTAGTTCGCAAAAACCGGTAATCATGGAACATAAAGACTTCCTGCGATCTTGGCTACCAGTTTATTGTTTTACAAGCATCTAGATCGCTCCCACGTGAGCACAATGTGCTCCATACAAAATAGAGGCCATCGGGTGGTGTCATTGACAGATTAAAAATAACATCAATTGCGCCCAAGTGAAGTGTTTTGGAACCCTTTCTGTTGATGCTTTATATTAAGAATACATTAGACAATATTACAAATAACTTCAAACTTTTGCAGATGATATATTTAAGAAGTAATTGTGATGAAGAAAGCTGGAATATTTTTACTTCCCCTCTTGTTTTGCCATCTGCCTTCTTAAAATTAATTTTTTTTCAATTTTGACTAATTACTATTAACATATGTGAATGTAATATGTTTTTTCCATAAAAGAGAAAGGTTGGCCCTCAGTTTTTAAGAATATTACACCAGACCTAAATTTGTGCTTAGTGTTATGTATCCAACTGAGTGTCCAATTTATTCTAGCTGTTACTAGTTACAACACAGTACATCGACACTGATGGCAATCAATGAAGAAATAAAGCAGACGAACGTCACATAATGTCTGAAAAATACTGCACAGATATTCAGGTCAGATCTTGATAAGACCACAAAATGAAACCATATCTCACACTCCACCCAGACTTTGAATTGGGGTGTGGGGCAGTGAGTGGTGCCACCCCTCCCTCCCTGCTGATGGATAAATAATAGGTAAGTAATGTTGACCATCTTTTGGGATGCCCAAAGTGACGTCTTTATTGATTGTTTGGAAGATCAACTTATAGCAAACAGTGCTTACTGCTCAAACATGCCACTGAACAAAGTAAACCCAGCAAGCAGAGAAAAGCATCATGGATCTCAAATAAAACTGATACTGTTTCGCAACAACGCTAGCCTTCACACTGCCCAGATGACCTAGAAACCCTTGAAAAACAGACTCAGAGATTCTAGCTGATTCTCCCTATAGTCCAGAATTGGCTCCCTTGGATTTTCAGGTGTTTTTTTTCCATTCAAGGAGGCAGTAAGTGGACAAAAGTTCAGCAACAATGAGACAGTCAAAGAATTTGCAAACAACAAGACAAAGACCTCCTTGCATCATGTGTTACAAAGAGAAAAGAAAAGATCTAGTTCATCATTGGGACAAGTGGGAATTATGTTGAAGAGTAATAAAAGTCTCAGTTTGAAAAAATAATACACAGTTATTTTTCTACATCAATTTGTCTCTTTAATTACTGAATGGACCTCATAGTAGGTCTTTGGAACAATTATTTATGCTGCATGACTGGAAAATGGCACAGTTCCAACAAAGAAAATTGCCTAACTGTAGACCTATCTCACTTCAATATGTTGTAGATCTGTGGAGTAGAATTGTTGACTATTTTGCTGTATGGTAGAATTATGCAGTAAACTTAAACAAAAACATGATGATGCCCTATGAAGGAATTGACCAAATGCAATGGAAATTGGTAGATGTGATTTGCATGTATGGACAAACAAGTGATTACAATTTCAGAAAAATTGGATGATTTATTCAAGAGAGATAGCTTTGCAAATTGAGCATGTCAATAAAGCATTGGTCCATCTCTGGCCATTATGCATGCAGTTATAAAGCTTGGTGTTGGTTGATAGAGTTGTTGGATATCCTCATGAGGGATTTCATTCCAGATTCTGTCCAACTGTCCAATTGCACATTAGCTATTAAAAACCACGAGTTGGTTGGAGGGCCCTGCCCATAATGCTGCAGGCATTCGAAACTGAGAAGAGCTCTGGCATCACTGCTGACCAATTTATGGATTGTCAAGCATGACGACAAGGAGTAGAAACTTTCTCTGTGTTCAGGCAGACATTATCTTGCTGAAATGTAAGCCTAGGAATGCTTGCCATGAGAGCAACAAAATGAGACGTAGAATATCATCGACATACTGCTGTCCTATAAAGGTGGCACAGATGACAACCAAGTGTTTTGCTATGAAAAGAAATAGCACTGCAGACCATCCCTGCTGGTCGCCAGGCTGTATAGCAGGCAACAGTCAGGCTTGTAACTCACCACTGGCCAGGACTACTTATCACCAGAGACAATTCTACTCCAGTCAGTGAGATCCCAGGCTGAAGATATGTCTGGAGATGACCTGGACAGCATTGGGACACCAACCAGATTGTCACCTGCCACATGGACCGACAACCAGGAGTGATGGCCTGGGGTGCCATTACACATTGTAACAGAATCCCTTTGGTAGTTATCCATGGCACCCTTACAACACAGCAGTATGTTGACAATATTCTACACCCTGTTTTGTTGTCTTTCATGGCAAGTCATCCTGGGCTTACATTTACATAGTGAGAGTTTCTACTATTTGTCTCCATGCTTGCCAAATCCTAACTTAGCCATCTAAGTCAATGGATCTCTTCCACACTGAGAACGTTTGGGGGTTTATGGGTAGGACCCTCCAGCAAGCTTGGGGTTTTGACGATCTAACACGCAGTTGGACAGTATTTGGCACAATGTCCCTCAGGAGGACATTGAACAATCCTAACCATCAATGCCAAGCCAAATAACTGCTTGAATCACGTCCAGAGGTGCACCAGTGCGTTACAGACTTGCTCTATTTGTGAATCTGTTTCTCTTCCATAAATCAACTACACTACTGGCCATTAAAATTGCTACACCATGAAGATGACGTGCTACAGACGCGAAATTTAACCGACAGGAAGAAGATGCTGTGATATGCAAATGATTAGCTTTTCAGAGCATTCACCCAAGGTTGGCGCCGGTGGCGACACCTACAACGTGCTGACATGAGGAAAGTTTCCATACACAAACAGCAGTTGACTGGCGTTGCCTGGTGAAACGTTGTTATGATGCCTCGTGTAAGGAGGAGAAATGCGTACCATCACGTTTTCGACTTTGATAAAGGTTGGATTGTAGCCTATCGCCATTGCGGTTCATCGTATCGCGACATTGCTGCTCGCGTTGGTCGAGATCCAATGACTGTTAGTAGAATATGGAATCAGTGGGTTCAGGAGGGTAATACGGAATGCCGTGCTGGATCCCAATGGCCTAGTATCACTAGCAGTCGAGATGACAGGCATCTTATCTGCATGGCTGTAACAGATCGTGCAGCCACATCTTGATCCTTGAGTCAACAGACAGGGACGTTTGCAAGACAACAACCATCTGCACCAACAGTTCAACGACGTTTGCAGCAGCATGAACTATCAGCTCAGAGACCAAGGCTGCGGTTACCCTTGACGCTGCATCACAGACAGGAGCGTATGCGATGGCATACTCAACGACAAACCTGGGTGCACGGATGGCAAAACGTCATTTTTTTGGATGAATCCAGATTCTGTTTACAGCATCATGATGGTTGCATCCGTGTTTGGCGACACTGTGGTGAATGCACATTGGAAGCGTGTATTCATCATTGCCATACTGGTGTATCACCCGGCGTGATGGTATGGGGTGCCATTGGTTACACGTCTCGGTCACCTCTTGTTCGCATTGACGTCACTTTGCACAGTGGACGTTACATTTCACATGTGTTACGACCTGTAGCTCTACCTTTCATTCGATCCCTGCGAAATCCTACATTTCAGCAGGATAATGCACGACCGCATGTTGCAGGTATTGTACGGGCCTTTCTGGATACAGAATATGTTCGACTGCTGCCCTGGCCTCCAGATCTCTCACCAACTGGAAACGTCTGGGCAATGGTGCCGAGCAACTATTGTCACAATACGCCAGTCACTACTCTTGATGAACTGTGGTATCGTGTTGAAGCTGCATGGACAGCTGTACCTGTACACGCCATTCAGCTCTGTTTGACTCAATGCCCAGGTGCATCAAGGCCGTTATTACGGCCGGAGGTGGTTGTTGTGGGTACTGATTTCTCAGGATCTATGCACCCAAACTGCGTGAAAATGTAATCACATGTCAGATCTAGTATAATATATTTGTCCAATGAATACCAGTTTATCATATGCATTTCTTCTTGGTGTAGCAATTTTTATGGCCAGTAGTGTAATTTTTCTGAAGTTGTATTCATTTATTAGTCGATACATGTACATACCGTCTAGTGATTTCCGTCCTTTACCGATAATTTCTTCATGGTCCGTCGTTTTTCTTTTTTGTCATCGTGTGTATTTTGGTCTCCATTGTGATGACTTTTCTGGAGACTGAACGATTTTATTATCAGAACTGATAATGTTTCTACAAGCACTCACTTGTGTGACACCCAGCTTGACGTGCTCATTCATGAGATCGAAAAAGCAATCAATAGCAGTATTCATACTGATGTCGTGTTTCTTAATTCTCAGAATGCCTAAGAAAAACAGTACGCTCCGTCGCCCAGTGTATACAACGAGTACATATGGAATACCTGAACAGATATTCAGCTGAATTGAAGGCTTCCTAGCAGAAAGAACTCAGTATACCATTCCTAGCGGAGAGGCACTGTCAGAAGTAAAAGAAGCTCCCAGAGAAGTGTCCAGTGTAGCATTTGGCATTCTGGTGTGGTTCATGACACATAGTGACGAGCTAAATCATTGTCAGCAACTGGCTGTTGGCGCGTTGGTCCACCTTTTGGAACGCAATACAGCAGCAATTCCGCATGGCGTTGATTCGACAAGTCCTGGATAGTTTTCGTGAGGTATGTGGCACCAGATATCTGTGCATGGGTCAGTTCTGGTTAAATATGCGCCAGTGCTTTATAGACACAGAGCTGACGTCCGATAGCGTGCCAGAAACGTTCTGTCAAGGTCAGATCGTGCGGATTTGGTGGCCAAGACATCATCCTGAGCTGAGCATCATGCTCCTGAAGCAACTGAAGTTCGATTCTGGTCATGAGACACAAGCCATTATTCTGTTTGAATGTAGTCACTGCTGTCGAAGATGACATCAAGCATGAAGGGACACAGTAGGTCCACAGCAATGTTCACGTTGTCCTCAGCTGTAGTGATGCCTTCGATTACTACCACTGGTCCAATGGACGCCTAGCTGAATGTCTCCCATAACATAGCACTGCCACCACTGGTCTGCACCCGTGGTGTGATGCAGCCATCTGGGAGTAACAAGAAACGCATTTCACCAGAAAACGACATGTCTTTACTGTTCTAACAAGAGGACCTCGCCTACTCGTTACCATCGCCCCATTCATATTTATAGTATAAGCAGGACTAGGTCAGGAATGAAAGTGCAGAAGTGAGAGCACCAAATAGACAAGCGTTTTCGAAAATTAGCATTTTTAGCGTGGATCAGGCGAGTCATAAGCAATTTACACTGGAGAGCCAAAGAAACTGGTACGCCTGCCTAATATCGTGTAGGGCCTCCTCGAGCATGCAGAAGTGCTCCAACACAGTGTGGCATGGACTCAACTAATGTCAGAAGTAGTGCTGGATGGAACTGACACCATGAATCCTGCAGGGCTGCCCATAAATCCGTAAGAGTACGAGGGGGTGGAGATTCTTCTGAACACCACGTTGCAAGGCATCCCAGATATGCTCAATAACGTTCATGTCTGAGGAGTTTGGTGGCCAGCGGAAGTATTTAAACTCGGAAGAGTATTCCTGGAGCCACTCTGTAGCAGTTCTGGACGCGAGGGGTGTCACACTGTCCTGTTGGAATTGCCCAAGTCCGTCGGAATGTACAATGGATATGAATGGATGGAGGTGATCAGACAGGATACTTACGTATGTGTCACCCATCAGAGCCATATTTAGATGTATCAGGGGTCCCATATCACTCCAACTGCACGCGACCTACACCATTACAGAGCCTCCATCAGCTTGAACAGTCCCCTGCCAAAATGGAGGGTCCATGGATTCATGAGGTTATCTCTATACCCGTACACATCCATCCGCTAGATACAATTTCAAAGCCACGTAGAATGGCCGCGTGGTTTGAGACGTCATGTCACAGTCTGCGCGGCCACTCCTGCCGGAGGTTCGAGTCCTCCCTTGGGCATGAGTGTGTGTGTTGTTCTTAGCATAATTTAGTTTAAGTTAGTTTAAGTAGTGTATAAGTCTAGGGATGACCTAAGCAGTTTGGTCCCTTAGGAATTCACACACATTTGAACAACATAAAACAAGACGAGACAATGAAATCCGTCCTGAGATATATCCCTCTTTCCAAACCTAATCACAATGCTCCACCTCACACCATTTTCTTCTTCCCCCTTCATCCGCCTTGCCGACTTCCAGTCGCTACCTACAGTTATACAAGTCTCCGCAGTCGTATTCATCACTGAATTTTCATGTATCACGTAGCATCACCATTACACCATGGCATCATTAACATTCATCAGTGACTATATTTTAACTGTAACATAAAACTGTCAAACAAGTTTTAAAAACCATCAGTATTTTCGACCAATATGTATTTTATAAAATCTTCGTTTTTCGTCATTTGTTTTTATGTAAATATGGTAAATATCGTTCACTCTGTTGCTATCTTTTTACATATTTTAAGCACTTTTTTAAACACAATTTATGTAACCTTTGGTTGAAGAGCAGTTTTTAGCCATTGTCAGCCTGCCCCAAATCATGCGAAATTTAAATAACAATAAAGAAAAGAAACAATGAGGAATCAAACTAGCGATAATACGAGCCACAAATGGGGAAATCCGTTGACATAAGCGACTTAAGCAAAGGACGGATTGTTATGACCGGCGCCAGGGAACGAGAATCAAGGAAATGGCGAAACTGTTCAGCTGTTAGCTTGCCACTGTCGCGATCATGTACTGAAAATGATTGGGAGACAGTGAAACTATGAGTAGGTGGCAAGGTACTGGACGTCCACAGTGCTATGGCCAGTCCTCGTAGCAGTGCACCATTGCTCCCTATAGTTGAGTCACCATTGAGTTGATCCCTGACAGCTGCAGTGGCCTGGGCACGGCAGCTTCACGGGCCTTTTTCAACACCGAACGAGCTGGCACAGTGCTCAGCACACTGGACTCACATCTGGGAGGACGACGGTTCAAACCCGTGTCTGGGCATCTTGATTTAGGTTTTCTGTGCCTTCCCTAAATCGCTTCAGACAAATGCTGGGACGGGCACAACAGACTTCCTTTCTTAATCAGAAGGGACCAATGGTCTCGCTGTTTGGTCCCTCTCCAAACCAACTAACTAACCTTCCTCAACCACTAATGTAACGCGATTTTGTGAATGTCTCTACGGCAACGCCTCAGTGTTGTCACAACTCTGCCAACGGCTACTGTTTTCGCCTGCAGCAGTTGAAAGCTGGCAACAGCGCTGCGAGCTATCCGAGATTCTCTTACGCAGTCCAGACTATGATTCTGCTGGATACATATTGGCACAAGTCGACAGCCTTCGTGACAGTGATCTCATGTTTTCAACTTCTGCCCGCAGCAACTTTCCAACAGTTGCACTGTTGCTGCTCGATGAATGTGTGTCAAGTATTAATTAATTCAGCATTTAGCAATAAATATCGATGCAGATATTCCGGGCCCATCGGGGTCACATACAATTCTGACTTCTCTGAAGAGTTACGAGCAATTCACAATGTGACTCGAGACATTGAGTTATTTTGCAACTGGGTTAATTAAAGTTCATATTCATTACTTCAGATAAGCAACACATCTGAGCACGAACGTCCCTACAATACGAACGAAGCTCAACTTATCTTGGTTATATAGTAGATCTCTGAGGTTGGTGGCAACCGTAACCAAAAGATAGTCAGCATAAAGGTTACCGATATTTGACGATCACAGCTTCAGGTGATAAATTATCAGCGGAAAAATGCTCCTCTCACAGCACAAAATATGCAAATATGTACCTGCTTATTTAAAAGACTCTTAACTCGTAGGTCACCAGCTGCTGCCTTCCTCAGCACCATTAAAAATGTTCCTAAAAGTTTTGACATGTGAAAGTATTCGTGCCTCTTTTACCATGCAACTCACCTCAAACTCCCATTATCTCTCCTAACTCTAACTCACTCACACCAACTAGTCCATCACAATAAGTCCCTCATACCCATCCATTCCCACTCGCCTATTCTCACTCGCTCATTCAGCTGGACTCACTGTCATTATCTCTTTGTGCCTCTCTCTGTCATTGACTCCTGTGTCAAAGCCACAGCCTCATTCGTTCTGTTCTACTATTACAGTTCCCTCTCACTGTCACAGCCTCCATCCTACTCTCTCTTAATGCTAAAATCTCACTCATTCCATCCTTCCTACTGCTGCTGTCTCTTTTCACTGTCACTATCTCTCTTTTCCTCGTTGTCATTGTCATATACTCTGTCTCTAATTATCTCCTCTCTTTCTTTCACACTGCCACAGCCCCCTTCACTCTTTCTATAACACAACCACTCTCTACTATCTTCCAGTGTTTATTATTTTTCCTTCTCTTAGCCACTGCTTTTGTCTTCTTCTCTCTCAGCATAAAAGAGCACGAATATGTTCACATGCCAATATTTTTGTGAAAATTTTTAGAGGTGCTGAGGAAGTTAGAATGAGGCAGCTGTACCCCAGTTTTCAGTCAGCCTTTGAAATAGACAGGAATATGATCCCATTTTTGTGCTCTAATTAGAGCATTTTTCCGCTGTTTCCTTCTATATGTAACCCTATGAAAAGGAATGTATTGGTCAGTAGAATTTAGATTGTAGTTACGTGAAACTCGAATAAAGTAAAGCTAATTTTACACTTCAGACAGGATTTTTTGTACAAAAAAATTTCCATGTGCTTCAGTACTACAATATGGGGTTCCCAGATGATAACGCAGACACTTTAGAGCTATGTCACTTTATAAACCAATTTTTCGTCTCAGACCGGATTTGACGTGTACAGGTAGGGTAACTTTGGACTTCTGTGTCTGGGAAACGGATAAAGACATGAAGAAAATTTTGAATGGGGTTCGAACTGGGGATATTAGGAATACGTCGTAAAAATTACAACCACTTGCTGTGCATAGCTGTCTAGGAATTCTCGGCTGGATTTTGGTTCCGCTAGAAAATATAGCAAAGAAACCATTTTTTGGGGTTTTCCGAGGGACCGCCCATGAACTAATGATGCCTCCATAAGCCCCATCAAACCCATCGTAGAACACATCAGATGCAAAAAGAACCAACCGATTTGCTCCAATTGCCTAAGCAGGAGGGAAATGCATAGTATTCATATTTTGACCTTGTACTGTAGGGTAGAGACACTAAGATGATACTTCTGTTGGGTATAAGAATGGTCCCTAGCCCAATGGCTATCCAAAGGACTTGATTTTACCTTTTTGTCACCGACAGAACCTGAGGTATGAGCACCGTAAAAGACCCGTTTTATGCGCGACGTTTTCGAACATATTAGTAAGCATCCAATCGCAAGAATACCAATAGTTACGGTGCGATTTAATACACGTGCACTATTTTAATTCTCGGTGCCGACTTGTTACAGTGAGACATAAAAAAAAAAAAGTCCCTGGGAAGTGCCGGGATGCCCAGTACAATTACAATGGGCATAAGATCATCAAAATTGGACGTTACTTACAAAGGGGTCACGAATTCTAGCAATCACCGATTTAGTCCAAATTTATGGTATACGCAGGGCTTTTCCAGAAATGAAACTAACAGAAGGGGGAGCTCCAAATGGCCAAGTGTTTGCAAAAAACAGCATTTTCGGCGAGGATCGGCCGAGACTTCAGTCACTTCACGTTGCCATAGTTGCCTTGCTGCGGTTGGCGCAGTGGAAAGGAAACATAGTGGTAATCCGATGGCTGGTGGGTCGAGTCAAAATGCAGATTTTTTTAATTTTCAGTTTTTGTGTTACACTGCAAATAAAGCTCCATTTATAGCATTTTATAATATTTTCATAAAAAAGCATGAAAAGAAAAGGTAAAGAAAAATTTGGAAATGCAAATAATTTTCGAGGAAGGGATTATAAGACGTCTACAAGAACTTCATACTTAAAAAATACATCCTTTTATTGTTTTACGGTTGATGGTTTACTTATGCTGGGATGATACTCATAATAAAATAAGGGGAAGCAGTAATTTTATAGGCATCTTGCACACATTAAAACACCACATTTTTACAATTACATCGTCTTTTTAAAGTTTCTGTAGAAAAACAGATTTGTCTTACATTCATAAAAGGTTCTCTCTCATCGAGCAGTTTGGTAGTAAACCACATGTATCGCATCATTTCGCCAAAAATTGCCGAGGGTAGCTGGTGAATTACAATGGGGAGTATTCTGATGCAGTCTTCTCCGGATGTGATTTCTTTTTCTCTCTCTACGAAGGATGAGCAGTTTTGAAACTCTTTGATCAAATTTTTTACCTGACGATAAAAATAGACAGCGCATGGTTTCACGACTGGAATGCATTCGGTGAGAATCACTGGAATGCATCTGCATTTAACATGTAACACATATAAAAACCTGACACTGTGCCGGCCGAAGTGGCCGTGCGGTTAAAGGCGCTGCAGTCTGGAATCGCAAGACCGCTACAGTCGCAGGTTCGAATCCTGCCTCGGGCATGGATGTTTGTGATGTCCTTAGGTTAGTTAGGTTTAACTAGTTCTAAGTTCTAGGGGACTACTGACCGCAGCAGTTGAGTCCCATAGTGCTCAGAGCCATTTGAACCATTTTGAACCACTATGGGACTTAACATCTGACGTCATCAGTCCCCTAGAACTTAGAACTAATTAAACCTAACTAACCTAAGGACGTCACACACACCCATGCCCGAGGCAGGATTCGAACCTGCGACCGTAGTAGTTGCGAGGTTCCGGACTGAAGCGCCTATAACCGCTCGGCCACCGTGGCCCAGCAATGACGGTTTTCATATAAGCAATAAACAGTAAGTAGCTTTCAGTTATACACGACGCACAAGATAGGGCTGGGGAAGACTGTGTTACATAGTTAATGTCTTTTTCACGAGAACCATCCCAGTATTCGCGTGAATCGATTTAGGGAAACCACCTGAAGTCTCTGTCTGGTTGGCCGCGCGGGGATTGGAAGTCCGCACCTGCCGACGGCGAGTCCCGTTGCGAACCGCAGCACCAGCACAGTAAAGCCCTGGCGAAGTCACACCTGATAGTTCCGGTGCCATAAACGTCCGTAGCTGAGCAGCCTTGGCGGAAACCAGGCCGCACAACGAGGGCGTAATTGGCGATAGCGCAAACACAACTGCGTCCTCCAGGTGTTAGCGTCGCACTGTGCTCGGAGAACGTCTGTACACAGTCCTCACCAACAGACGCCTATTTTCGAAGCAAACGACGGAGCTGATCCTCCTTAGTACACAAAACGGGTTAGAACACTGTTGCAGAAACAACTAAACAAACATGCCAAATTTAAACAGACGCAAAATCCCGAAGATTGGTGATCCTTTACAGAAGCTCGAAATTTAGCGCGGACTTCAATGCGAGACGCTTATAACAGTTTCCACAACGAAACTTTGTCTCGAAACCTGGCAGAAAATCCAAAGAGATTCTGGTCGTATGTGAAGTATGTTAGCGGCAAGAAACAATCAACGCCTTCTCTGCGCGATAACAATGGAGATACTATCGAAGACAGTGCTGCCAAAGCAGAGTTACTAAACACAACCTTACGAAATGCCTTCACAAAAGAAGAGGAAGTAAATATTCCAGAATTCAAATCGATAACAGTTCCCAACATGAGTGACGTGGAAATAAACATCCTCGGATTAGAGAAGGAACTTCAATCACTTAATGAAAGCAAGTCTTCTGGTCCAGACTGTATACCAATGAGGTTCCTTTCGGAGTATGCTGATGAATTAGCTCCATGCTTGACAATCATATACAACCGTTCGCTCGACGAAAGACCCGTACCCAAAGACTGGAAAGTTGCACAGCTCACACCAATATTCAAGAACGGTAGTAGGAGTAATCCACTAAATTACAGGCCTATATCGTTAACGTCGATATGCAGTAGGATTTTAGAACATATATTGTGTTCAAACATTGTGAATTACCTCGAAGAAAACTGTCCTTTGACACACAGTCAACATGGGTTTAGAAAACAATGTTCCTGTGAAACACAATAGCTCTTTATTCACATGAAGTGTTGAGTGTTATTGACGAGGAATTTCAGATTGATTCCGTATTTCTGGATTTCCGGAATGCTTTTGACACTGTACAACAGAAGAGGCTTGTAATGAAATTGCGTGCTTATGGAATATCGTCTCAGTTATGTGACTGGATTTGTGATTTCCTGTCAGAGAGGTCACAGTTCACAGTAATTGACGGAAAGTCATCGAGTAAAACAGAAGTGATTTCTGGCGTTCCCCAAGGTAGTGTTATAGGCCCTTTGCTGTTCATTATCTATATACACGATCTGGGAGACAATCTGAGCAGCCGTCTTAGGTTGTTTGCAGAGGACGCCGTCGTTTATCGACTAATAAAGTCATCAGAAGATAAAAAAAAATTGCAGAACGATTTAGATTAAGATATCTGAATGGTGTGAAAATTGGCAATTGACCCTAAACAACGAAAAGTGTGAGGTCATCCACATGAGTGCTAAAATGAATTAGTCAAACTTCGGTTGCATGATAAATAAGTCTAATCTAAAAGCCGTAAATTCAACCAAATACCTAGGTATTTCAATTACGAACAACTGAATGTGGAAGGAACACATAGAAAATGTTGTGGGGAAGGCTAACCAAAGACTGCGTTTTGTTTACGTTTTGTTTGCGCATCCTTCAGCGGCCTAAGTAGATGCAAGGCGGTAGGTGCAATGTCCGAGCTGTTAGGTTGATGAGCAAGAACAGTCCAATGAAGTTTTGTGAGCTCCTTTCGGGTGCGTAGACTTGTGAGGGGCCTTGTGTTGCCATGAAAAGGAAGAAGTTCGTTTGCATTTCTGTGGCGACATAAAGGCTGAAGCCGTTTCTTCAACTTCTTGGGAGTAGCCGGCACGCGGACGGTTTGGACTGGTTTGTGCGACCTTGTTGAGATGATAGCAGACGCCTCGCCCAACGGCTCACCGTGCTTTTGTTCACTGCCAGGTCTCTAGACATTCCGCAAGCGCCTCTGAATATCTACGATGCTTTGGTTTCCAGCCAAAAGTAACTCAATGACAGCTCCCTGCTTGGAAAGCACCTCCGTTACAGACGCCATTTTGAAGGCTACTTACAGTGCCGTCACCAACGGAAGTTCATGAAGCAATAACAGCTGATGTGGGAACATTCCACGATGTTCCCCAACAAATGCTGCATTTATTCAACCGAAATTGCCGGAGAAAAATATTGTTGCATTATTTGTATTGTATTGTATGTTAAACAGGGGCCTAGAAACGACGGAGAGGCTCCGTCCTCGTCACAGCCGCAGTAGTCCACAACCCCACGACGACTACCGCAGTCGCCGGCCGGAGTGGCCGAGCGGTTTTAGGCACTACAGTCTGGAACCGCACGACCGGTACGGTCGCAGGTTCGAATCCTGCCTCGGGCTTGGATGTGTGTGATGTCCTTAAGTTAGGCTTAAGTAGTTCTAAGTTCTAGGGAACTCATGACCTCAGCAGTTATGTCCCATAGTGCTCAGAGCCATTTGAACCATTTGAACTACCGCAGTCAACTTCATCCCTCCACCGCGCCACACTGAACCACTCTTTCAGGCTTGTTGTGCGGTTCGTATCTTATATTTCAAGCTAAAAATTTACGAAAAGGAATTACTTCATTTTTCGATGTTACAATCGATAACTACTAGCTCCTTCCGCCCCGATAACGCCGGCACGGTAACGCAGCGTGTTCGGTCAGAGGGTTAGCTGCCCTCTGTAATAAAAAAAAAAAAAGAAACTGAGTTAATGGATCAAGGGGTGTCTTGCGACGTCCGCCCCGAGCACATACAAAGAACGAAGACGAAGAAAATGAGATAAAAAAAAAGATAGCTGAGTGGACGCCGGCACGGTAGCTCAGTGTGTTCGGTCAGAGGGGTTGCCCTCTGTAATAAAAAAAACTGAGTTAATGGATCAACGACGAACTGACACGGGTGTCTTGCGACATCTGCCCCGAGCAGACGCAACGAATGAAAACGAACAAAATGAGAAAAAAAGTGGTCACCGTGACGGATTGCCATGCTACGGGCCCGGGATCGATTCCCGGCTGGGTCGGGGATTTTCTCCACTCAGGGACTGGATATTGTGCTGTCTTCATCATCATTTCATCCCCATCCGGCGCGCAGGTCGCCCAATGTGGCGTCGAAAGTAATAAGACCTGCACCAAGGCGGCCGGACCTGCCCCGTAAGGGGCCTCCAGGCCAATGACGCCAAACGCTTATTTCCATTTCAGTACTTGTTCCGAATGTACAGTTAAAATTATCTTTTTTAGAAACATTTGAAATTATAAATTATTTGACACACTTAAAAATTGTATTATTATTATGCAATCTAGTACTGTTTACTACGCTTATTTCTGGATTCATTTATGAAATAATAATCGAAATTAATAGAAAATCATATATCAAGGGAAATTGGAAACCCTTTGGAATATGGTTGTTACCGCAGAGTGAAGTAGTAGTAAGCATGCCTCTGGTGTGATTGGGCATATTTCTGTGTTTTGGGTGAACAATATAATTTCGGCTTTGTTAATATGAAAATTCAAAAGACTGTACGATATAATAAAATGTGGCAAAATATATTAACGTAAGAACAAAAATTCAGCAACAACAATCTTCAGATTTATTTAAATCAATTCAACCACGAGGACCTAAAAGCGTGAGAATTTCAGCTTCAAGAATCAGACCCCTAGACCAGAAGAACTGGATCCAACTCTGAACGAAAAGCTAAGTAAAAACTGGAAAGTTTATTGTAATCTTCGCTCCTATCATATTTTTCATAAAAGACTTTACTTATTGTGAACAATAGGTGGAATTAGGAAGGAGGGGGGAGATAACAAGCGGTGAAGGCAGCAGTGTGAATACTGAAACAATCCAACAATGGCTCACTAATATGTGGTCTACAATTCGTGAGGATATGCAAACTATGACATCTGTAATGCAGGCGAGACCTGACAAAACTCTGAAATTCAAGGGCGAAAAATGTTTTGGTGCGATTTACCTAGAGAACGAATAACAGTTCTGGCCTGTGCTAAGCGGCAGATGGAACTGGGAAGAAAAAATGCTCGTGATACGTAAACCAAAAAATCCTTGGTGTTTTAAGTATATAAAAAAAATCTGCCTGTGCATTACAATGCTCACAAAAAGTCCTGGATGACCTTTGAAACTGAAATAAGGTTTTAGAATTGGAGCTTAGAAGTCAGAAAAGTGAGATACTGGTTCTTGTTGACAACTGTCCAGCACATCCCGCACTCTCTGGTCTTGAGAATATCAAGCTTGTTTATCTTTCTGCAAATACGGCAGGCTTATTGGAGACCATGTGCGAAGGAGTAATGAGGAGTCTGAAATGCCACTATCGCAAGCTCGCATTACTGAAAATAATACAAAGTATTGGAAAAAAAGCAGGATTATTATAATACTCTGATGGATGCGATCAGGTGTATTACCAAAGCTCGGAGCCAGGTCATCAAGAACTGTTTCCATCATGTTGGGATCACAACTAAAGGAATAAATGCCGTTGAAACTGAAGACACGTTCAGTGACACTGATGATTTGCCGCTGCCAGCAATCGACTGTGATATTCTCAATCAGTGCGACTATGAAATGTATGCAACAATAGATGATGGCCTTGTTACAACCGAAGCACAAACTGAAGACGAAATTGCAAATGAAGTGAAGACACAGGGCCACAATGACGTTGAAGCGAAAGGGGGAGACGAAGAACAAGAGGAAGAAGAAATAAATAAAGTGCCTACCTCAACTGTGAGTGACACTTTAGAAGCCGTTAGAACTGTGAACATGTTCTATGAAACTAGGAGAGAGAGCAGTGAAATTGCTAATGAAATAATGAACATGGAGCACAATTTAAAAAGTGTGTATTGGGCAAACGGACAACAGAGTAAAATGACATTACTTCACTCCTAAGTAAAGAAGTCTGGTGAGTTCTCGACATACTGCTGTATATACTGTATTCATGTAAGCTTAAGAGTGAATACTGTATGTAAAACAAAACAAGACTGACTAAATTTGTTCTTTTCCGTGCGCCATCACAACAGACTGAAAATACGAATCTCGGTTACAAAAATGTTCAAATGTGTGTGAATTCCTAAGGGACCAAACTGATGAGGTCATCGGTCCCTACACACTACTTAATCTATCTTATGCTAACGAGGGAACGTCCCCATCGCACCCCCCTCAGACTTAGTTATGAGTTGGCACTGTGGATAGGCCTTGAAAAACTGAACACGGATCAATCGAGAAAACAGGAAGAAGTTGGATGGAACTATGAAAAAAATAAGCAAAATATACAAACTGAGTAGTCCATGTGCAAGATATGCAACATCAAGGAGAGTGTGAGTTCAGGAGCGCCGTGATCCCGTGGTTAGCGTGAGCAGTTACGGAATGGGAGGTCCTTGGTTCAAGTCTGCCCTCGAGAAAAAAGTTTGCTTTCTTTATTTTCGCAAAGTTATGATCTGTCCGTTCGTTCATTGACGTCTCTGTTCATTGTAATAAGTTTAGTGTGTGTGTTTTGCGACCGCACCGCAAAACCGTGCGATTAGTAGACGAAAGGACGTGCCTCTCCAATGGGAACAGAAAACATTTGATTGCAAGGTCATAGGTCAACCGATTCCTCCACAGGAAAACACGTCTGATATATTCTATATGACAATGGTGACGGCATGTGCGTAAAATGACAGGAATATGTTGTCGACCTACCTAACTTATACACTTGGCGAATGGATAAAAGTATTCTTCTACCTTGCCCGATTTAGGTTTTCTTGTGGATGCGATAATCACTTCCAAAAAAGTGAAGAAAACATAAGAGTTCGTCACATAAACTGCAACGAATGAATGCAACAGTTTCACAGTCGCACAGTTTTCCCTGTGCTCTGTCAAAACATATGTTTTTAACGTTTTCAAATTTTTCCGTGTGTAGACCGTCAAATCCTGCATACGTCCAAGCAAATCTGAACATGTCCGGGAATTTTGGAGAGGTAAGTTGATTATGTGTTCCCATACTACGACGCAGTTACCTCGCATCGGACGGACGGTCGGACAGGTAATAATTGTCTGAAAATAAAAAAATAAACTTTTCACTCGAGGGAAGACTTGAACCAAGGATCTCTTGCTCCGCAGCTGCTCACGCTAACCACGGGACCACGGCGCTCCTGAGCTCACACTCTCCTTGATGTTGCATATCTTGCACATGGATTACTGAGTTTGTATATTTTGCTTATTTTTTTCATAGTTCCACACAACTTCTTCCTGTTTTCTCGATTGACCTATGTTCAGTTTTTCAAGGCCTATCCACTGTGCCAACTTATAACTAAATCTGAGGGGGGTGCGATGGGGAGGTTCCCTTGTAAGAACAACACACACACCCATGCGCTAGGGAGGACTCGAACCTCCGGCGGGAGAGGCCGCGCAATCCGTGCGTGACGTGGTGCCTTAAACCGCGTGGCCACTCCGCGCGGCTCTCGGTTACAACGACACTCGTTTATACTAACATAAATTTCAAGGTCCTTTGAATTTTGTTATAGCAAGGTCCCACTGCAGTTTATTTTAGACATATTTTTGATCGAAACCTGAGGACGAGACAGACAAACTAACATAACGTATTAACAACTCAGTGCAAATGAATGAAATGCCAGTTCTCTAAATTTTCTCTATAGTGTTTCTCGAAAGAACGTCGCCTTCCCTTCAGGAATACTCAGTTGAGTTTCCGAAGCATCTCCTCAGTACTTGCGTGTTGTCCGAACCTACCGGTAACAATTCTAGCAGCCCGCCTCTGAAATGCTTCGATGCCTTCCTTTAATCCGACCTGGTGCAGTATTCAAGAATGGATCGCACTAGTGTCCTATACGCGGTGTCCTTTACAGATGGCCCACACTTTCCTAAAAATTCCCCAAAAAACCGAAGTCGACCATTCGTCTTCCCTACTATGAGGGGCACTAAACTGAAAACCGAACACCAGCCACAACGGAGCCGTGGATTGGTTCCATTCAAAAGTAATCACCACATGCGTCAAGACATTTATCCCACTGGGAAACGAGACGATGAAATGCTGTTTCGTAAACAGTGATGGGCCGGTAAAGACTCCACAAATGTGCCCACTCTTGCACTTTCTCGTCTGACTGAAACCAACGTTGTCTTTCTTCAGATCGCCATAGATGTGAAAATCGTATGTTGAACGATACGGGCTGCGCGGAGGTTGTTGTAGTGTTTCCCAAACAAGTCGCTGAAGCGTGGGCTTCATCCGATTGGCAGCGTGGAGGCGGACATCATCGTGTAACAGAATAATTCTGTCCGACAGCATTCTTGGGCGTTTTGACTTTAGGGTGCGTCGTAGTATCTGCAAAGTGTCTTCAAAGTGCTGCGCACTGATTGTGGTTCTACACTCGAGGAACTCGACGAGTAGACGGCTCTTTCAGTCGAAGAAGGTCATCGTGACCTTATCGGACGCCGGCCGCGGTGGCCGAGCAGTTCTAGGCGCTACAGTCTGGAACCGCGCGAAATGGTGGCACCAAGTAAGGTGCAGCACTATGAAGACACTTAGCAGATACTGCGAAGCACCTTAAGGCAAAACGCCTCGGAACGCTGTCCGACGGACTCGTCCCGTTGCACGACAACACCAGCCCTCTCGCTGACGACAGTATGAAGGCTACGCTTCAGTAATTTTGTTGGGAAACCTACGACATCCTCCGTACAGTGCGGATCGTACACTGTGAGATTTTCACTTCTCTGGATGCCCGAAGAAAGACATGCGTGAACATCTGATTCAGTCAGATGAGAAAGTGCAAGAATTGAGAGTGATTTTGGATTCGTCAGCGACCGACCGCGGTCTACGAAACAGGAATTGGTCGTCCAGTCCCCCCCCCCCCCCCCCCCCCAGTGCGACAAATGTCTTAACGCCTGTAGTGATTACTTTTGAATGGAACCATTACAGCGTCCCATTGTGTCGAGTGCTGGGTTGTCATTTGACTGTCCCTTATACAATCCTTAAGGGGAGCCGGAGGTGGTCAAATCCAAAAAATTACGATTTTTTTTTTTGCTACCGAAAATTAATTGGAACATTCCTCTTTAATGTAAGCTTTGAATTATTGTTCTAATCGCCCTAGAAGTGGAGTTGTTACCATTTTCCCCCACGCCTGCAGAGGAAATGGGCTGCCGCTGAATGCATCTAACACCCTCTCGTGACTTCCTGGCGAACTGCTTGGGATTTTCTCGGCCTGTTACGCATACAGCGCCTTATGTTACGCATACAGCGAGTGTGCAACGGTTGGCTACATTGTTTTCTGTGACAAATATTACCCGTATTTCCTTACAGCTTACTCCTATTTTCCTCAGAATTTCGAACATCTTGCTCCATTTAATATTGTCGTACACTTTTGTTCTGGTTATGATGCCACGTTTTAATAACCGTGTATATAAGATGAGGAAGAACGTAGGGAAAAGAAAATTAACACTAATACCAAGTTGCGATACTACAATGAATAAGAGCGCGGAACATCGTCTCTTTGCTGTTTACCGTTTCGAATTAGTTCAGTGTTGCGCCTGTTGTTGGTAGTATTAGCCCTATACTTCTTGTGTAAAGCGGGTAATATGCAGTATGTACAAGAATCAGGAGGGAACAATAAAACCAATTTTTCATGACTTAGCACAGTCAGAATTGTTACACAAATGTCTACATGGAAAGACGCAGAATCCTAATGAGAGCGTAAACAATTTGATTTGGAAAGTGATTCATAAAGGGTGTTTGTAAGCATAAAAACACTGCACTTTGGCATTTATGATGAAATAGCAACCTACAAACAAGGGAACAGTGTGAAGTGTGAAGTTCTAAAGGCATTAGGATTTACAGCCGGGGTGAACACTGTACGAGCAGTAAGAAATATTGAGAGAGAAAGGATAAGAGGAGCAGAAAGAAGAGAAAGGCATATGAAGTATGATGGAACAACAGGCCAGAAAAGAAGACAGAAGAGGAAGCTTTTGGAGGATGATGAAGAAGAGCCTGATAATCCATCCTATAGTGCAGGAATGTATTGAGAAACTTTGATAGCCATTTCCCGTAAATTAGAATTTTTCGAATATAAGCAACATTTTCTCAGAATCCACTCAAGCTAGAGAGATGAAATTTTTATACAGCACTCCTAGTGGTCAAACTTACATTGTAACACAGCCATTTGACAATATGTTCAGTAGTTTCATTTCAGTTTAATTATAAAGCAATTATTTGTAAAAAAATTTGGGTCATTAATAAAAAAAATAATTGGAAGGAAACTAGAAAAGATACTCCAAAATCCCTCTGTCATAACTGCAATACTAAACTACTCTATATGTAAAAAAAAATTCAAATATTTCTATTTGGTAGTTTATTCATAAATGTTCCTCAAACCTAGTGATTTTAACATGGGAAGGATAGGCACGTCCGGCTCCCCTTAACATGCTGTACGTTATATGGCATGAGCCCAGCGTGACAATATCTCCAAATGGGGCTGGCCCTGCAACATGAGGCAGCTGAAGAAGTGGGAGAAAACAGTGTTTGTCAATGTTCTTCATTACAAAGTGGACCGGAGACTACATTTGGACGACTTCACTCGAAATGAGGGAAGAATATCGGGAAAATGGAAGATGACAAGAAAGAGTGACGAATGTAGCCGAGGAGTTTGGTATTGCTCACAGCATTGTTTCATGTGCATAGAGAACATTCCGCATTACAGACACTGTTTCCCGGAGGAGAGGACGTGATCGACCATGGTCGAGTATAGCAGCAGATGACAGCTACTTTGTGCGCCAAGCAGGACCGGTTTAAGGCACAAATGACACAAGCCGCTGTTTTGGGCGTCAAGCTGAATGGGGCGGCAGAGATGCCACAAATGCAAGATTTCTAAACAGGACCTACCACAATTAGTAGCTGGCTGCTTGGAGCACCAGGCTGAGAGGGGAGCCAAGAGCAAGATTTGTGTACTGTACGTATCACAGTTCTTTGCGAAAACTGGCACGGGTGGAAGGTTTCCATGGGAAATGCTAAGTCACATATGAGGAAAAATTTTCTCGAACCAGCCCTGGGAACAGGCGAGATGGGACCCACGTCAAACAGCGGGTACAGTTGCAACCACGTTTAACAAGACTGCAAGGCACGTAATATCACGCTCCACAGTGGTACAGTGACTACACGGGAGTGGTCACTTTGCAGTACGTTATGTTTAGTTGACACGCGCACATAGATGGCAACGTTTGCAATGCTGCCAAGGGGGCAGGGATTGGACCAAAGAAGAGTGGGATCTCGTGCTCTTGTCGGAGGAGAGGAGATTCAGCCCGAGTAGTGATTCTGGACGAACCCTCATATGGCGAGAGGTAGGAACACGTAATGCACTCACCAAGATTGCCGAACACCATCGTTATGGTGTGGGGAGGCATAATGTTGCATGGACGCACTCAACTCCAAATCTTTGAACACGTTACACTCACCGGTCAACGTACTCCTTTCCCATGTGCGCCTTTTGGGGGTTGCTTTCGACCATGACTTCATGTTTAAGAATGACAACACGCGACCGCATCAAATAGAGCAGTTGGCGGAGTTCTTGGAACGAGAGGATATCCGGCGAATGGGCTGGCCTGCGCCTTGTTCCTACTTAAATCGTCCACGTGTGGGAGGCGTTGGGGAGACGCATTGCAGCAAATCCACTTCGCTAACAACCATCCAACAGTTGTCAACCGCACTGCTGGCGAAGTGGAATGGCGTACCACAAGAACCCCTTTATCGGCCTTGTGGCCAGCATGAGAACACTTTGGAGATTCATTTTGTCGCGCCCGTCATGCTAAGAAGCTATGGAGGAAGCTAAAATTGGTAGACTGTTATTGTTGTTCTCTTTGGTCTGAAGACTGCAGCTCTCCACGTTAATATATCCTGTGCAAGTCTCTTCACATGAGCATAACTAGACTGCACTGCACAATTACAGAGTCACTTTTTTGCCCGCGCTGAGTGGCCGCGCGGTTTGAGGCGCCATGTCACGGATTGCGCCCCTCCCACCGGAGGTTCGAGTCCTCCCTCGGGCGTGTGTGTGTGTGTGTGTGTTGTTCTTAGTATAAGTTTGTTTAAGTAGTGTGTAAGTCTAGGGACCGATGACCTCGGCAGTTTGGTCCATTAGGAATTCACACACATTTGAATATTTTTTCACTTTTTCGAAACTCCGTAATTGTTTCCCATTGTGACGTAGAAGTTTGATGTTTTGCTCAAAAGTGCGTACATCCTCTGTACTGATGCAAAAGTGTGGCGTCCTGTGACGTCACCCTCGAATTTGGTAACAGTTCAAGACGTCGACAGGTGCGAAAAAAAGCCCATAGTTCAGAAGGTCATGTGAGGTGTAAGGTGCATTAATAAAGTGCACTAAATTTTACCACAATTATGCCCGTGTGACGTATCACGCAATGGGAAGGTCGTCTCGCACCCTCTTACCAGCATTTCAGCCCTTTATATATATGAAGATGGTATCTGTTCTTTCGAACATGTCCGAAGGAACAGATACCATCTTCATATATATATATATATATATATATATATATATATATATATATATATATATATATATATAGTTGAGGCTCACCTGCCATTTGGCCATCTTCTTACGTGCGGATGCACAGACAGTGCCCGAACTCTTACGGGAATCGCAGTAAAGCCGCGAGTAATGAGTATGATGGGCAGGGGCACTATGAATATTGATGTGGACTGCTAAGGCAGCCAGTCCACAGTGACGGGTAGCCGAAAGAAAGGCACGCGTACACACACGCCGACTGGCGTGAAGTCTGGAACGGGATAACTATTGAATGGTAGCAAGAAAAGTACGTAGCTGCTTTATACTTAACTTTTAATCATTGTTGTACACATCGTTCTTCTTGAGACATTTATACGATAACTCTCAAACTATGTAAGGCTAATGGCGCCTTGCTAGGTCGTAGCCATGGACTTAGCAGAAGGCTATTCTAACTGCCTCTCGGCAAATGAGAGGAAGGCTTTGTCCGTATAGTCGCTAGCAATGTCGTCCGTACAACTGGGGCGAGTGCTCGTCCGTATCTCGAGACCTGCCTTGTGGTGGCGCTCGGTCTGCGATCACACAGTGGCGACACGCGGGTCCGACATGTACTAAATGGACCGCGGCCGATTTAAGCTACCACCTAGCAAGTGTGGTGTCTGGCGGTGACACCACAAATATAGTGCAGGACATTAAGTTGGGAATGTCAGTCTCACGGGAGGCGTGCCAGAGATAAGTCCCTGCAGTCGCACTGTGTCCTCGGTGGCTCAGATGGAGCCGGCACGGTATCTCAGCGTGTTCGGTCAGAGGGTTAGCTGCCCTCTGTAACAAAAAAACTGAGTCAATCGATCAACGACGAACTAAAACGGATGTCTTACGACGTCCGCCCCGAGCAGATTCAACGAACAAAAGCGAACAAAATGGATGGATAGAACGTCTGCCATGTAAGCAGGAGATCCCGGGTTCCAGTCCTAGTCGGGGTACACATTTTTAACTGTCCCCGTTGACTTGTATCAATGCCTGTATGCAGCTAAGGGAATTCATTTCATTGTAATTTCATTTTAG
The DNA here is from genome assembly GCF_023864345.2 of Schistocerca serialis cubense. Lineage (NCBI taxonomy): Eukaryota > Metazoa > Arthropoda > Insecta > Orthoptera > Acrididae > Schistocerca > Schistocerca serialis. The sequence goes on from NC_064645.1 coordinate 570,610,973, forward strand.
CCCTTCTTCTGAAGTCTCTACAAAGGTCGAATAGTCGCGTCCAGCGTTGAAATCGTGCGATTTTCTTACGGGTGGCTGAGTAAAACTTGTCAGACACGCCTCCGCTGAGAATCAACACGAGAAGGCCTTCGGGGGTGGCGTAAACGCGCGGGATTTACCGAGCGGTCTTAGGCGCTGCAGTCATGGACTGTGTGGCTGGCCCCGGCGGAGGTTCGAGTCCTCCCTCGGGCATGGGTGTGTGCGCTTGTCCTTAGGATAATTTAGGTTAAGTAGTGTGTAAGCTTACGGACTGATGAGCTTTGCAGTTAAGTCCCACAAGATTTCATATACATTTGAACTTTTTTTTTGTGGCGTAATGAGCGTCAGTTAAACCTCTCCTTTCTTTGGTACATTGATTCAACACAGTAAGCAATCGAGAACGACAGTTCTCTGCCTGATTACTGATAGGACGATGTCGTTGACAGCCTTTGACACTGCTGACCTCCCCCTCCTCTACACAGTTCAATTCTTCCCAAAGGACATCGTGAGCAAGCAACGCCATTGAACGTGATAGCACCCCTTTGTAGTGCAGTACGGCCATAATTTTTGCTCTCGTGTATTATTTTCAGCCACTAGGATCCGTTCAAAACCATTTGACGAAATATGAAAAATGATACGTAGCAAAAAAGGGTGTTTATACTTCTTCAGCGCTCCTGTTCCGCTCCCTCCTGTGGTGTGATCATGGGGAGGTGCAGTGAAGACACATGCGTGAATAAAATGGCAAAAGATCCGTCTGAGACCATCTTGTTCGGCAACACCCCTGGTGCCACATGTCTGCTTTATTTAAGCCCATTAAAATGTACCTGCACCTGTAGGCCAGATTCCTAGGTTCATGTAGGCTTGCTACGCTGATGCTCTTGCACCTAATAGCAGCAATGTGGAATAGGAGCGGTTTCAAGGGGTTGCCTGCCTGCTAGCTCCTAAGACTCTCGTCACAGTTTGTCTCTGTACAGGTACGTTTTTAAAATGGTTCAAATGGCTCTGAGCACTATGGGTCATTGGTCCCCTAGAACTTAGAACTAGTTAAACCTAACTAACCTAAGGACATCACAAACATCCATGCCCTAGGCAGGATTCGAACCTGCGACCGTAGCGGTCTTGCGGTTCCAGACTGCAGCGCCTTTAACCGCACGGCCACTTCGGCCGGCTACGTTTTTAAATGCTGCCAGCAGCAGAATACTTTGCTTCCGCCTTGTACTGCCGTTCATGCAAATCTTTCAGCCAACAGGTACCAAAACACAACATGTCGGTGGCACTCAGTTTCGCATTAGCAATCAGACAGCTACAAACCAGCATCAGACAGTTCAGTGCACGGCCTGCCTCAGCTCAGTACAGTACTCTGGAAACTACCCTCTGACTTATCAGTCGCTATTTACAGAGAACTGCCAACGGCCTTGCCGCAGTGGTAATACTGGTTCCCGTCAGATCACCAAAATTAAGCGCTGTTGGGCTGGGCTAGCACTTGGATGGGTGACCATCCAGTCTGCCGAGCGCTGTTGGCAAGCGGGGTGCACTCAGCCCTTGTGAGGCAAACTGAGGAGCTACTTGATTGAGAAGTAGAGGCCTCGGTCCCGGAAACTGACATACGGCCGGGAGAGCGGTGTGCTGACCACATGCTTCTTTTATCCACATCCAGTGACGCCTGTAGGCTGAGGATGACACGGCGGCCGGTCGGTACCGTTGGGCCTTCATGGCCTGTTCGGAAGGAGTTCAGTTCAGTTCATTTAAAGAGAACTAAAATCAGTAACAGACCGTCTGTGAACTTTACTGTTAGTGATACTTGCAATCTAACAGACTGCCGAGAGACAAAATTATTTACTTACTGCTGTATTAAGATTGGGACGTCAAGTGCCACGCATCACACTGTGTCAATTAAAGCACCATTTTGTAATATATTCTTAATAAATGTTATTTCTTATTTCTTACTGTGCTGTCACATCCTTGTTATAATGCCATCTTATCAAACAAATCAGCCAATGGTAAGGAATCACAGCAGGGGGGACATTTTTCTGTTACTGTGGATGTTTTGGCTGAATTAGTAGCAGTATTTAGTTACCACATTCACAACATGTGGCCACTTAGGAATTTTGCTGACTATTTCCTAACTGTTGAAAAAGAGCGAGCAATGTATAAACTTTCACAAACGTAAGATCGATCCCTATTGGCAATAAATACAAGGCGAATTCACAACAGTTAGTGTCACATGTCGTCCAATGCTAAGACTATTGTGCAACATGAATTGCATATTGTCAGAAGAGGGTACTTGTTCTGGGTCTCTTGCACACACAGTTGTGTTGCGGTACGGATGACAGGTCGATCATACGTAGTGTCGAAGTGAAATAGGGCAGCAAATGGGAACGTGCTTCGAAGTTGAAGTGCGCTGGAGAGTAAAGTTTTTACACTACTAGATTCAATGTGAACTGCTGGCGGTGTATGGGCCAAATGCAGTGTCGCCCCCAGCCGCAGTGAAATGCTGCCAACAATATGACCAGGGCCACACAGACGTGAGTGGCAATGATCGGGAAGGAGGCCTATCGACATCGACCACAGACGAGAGTGTACAGGCATTAGGGTAACTGATTCGCAGTAATCGCAGATTTTCCGACGATAAGGGCATTCACACAGCAGGTCTCGGATGGCTCCGTGACCAACGAGTGGATTTCTATCGTCGAGAAACTAAGCAATTTGCAGGACGTTCCAACCGCTGTTTGCCGAGACTTGATGACTATGTTGAAAAACAGTGTCTTGTATCTGGGTCACTTTAATGTGAAGTACAGCATTCAATAAAAGTTACTTAGGCTGCCATAATAATGTGTAATTTAGTTTCTGAAGTGCCCTCGTAGTCTAAAACAATTTTAATGAGAATGTTGTAGCCCGCATCTCGTGGTCGTGCGGCAGCGTTCTCGCTTCCCACGCCCGGGTTCCCGGGTTCGATTCCCGGCGGGGTCAGGGATTTTCTCTGCCTCGTGATGGCTGGGTGTTGTGTGCTGTCCTTAGGTTAGTTAGCTTTAAGTAGTTCTAAGTTCTAGGGGACTGATGACCATAGATGTTAAGTCCCATAGTGCTCAGAGCCATTTTTTTGAGAATGTTGTATTTTAGTGTACCCATTTGATCGAAAGACCCACATCAGGACTACTTTAAAAAGCTGTATAAACAGAACCATTCTGCAAATAGCATTATCTGTTGACTTACAATTTTGTGTAAAACAGTAGCTTGGCTCGTTGTTTCAGATGGTCACGAAACGGAGATCGAAAGCAAGTGGAGGCTGGAGCCCTTAAAAAAAAAAAAGTCCCAGAATGTGATCCCCAGCCAGTCTTAAGATTTTTTTCTGTCACATACCACATATTTTATCTCTGGCATTTACATCCGTATCGCCATGACTAATCTCCAATTCACACTTAACAGTTTGGCATAGGGATCACAGAACCATTTTCAGGCTATTTCACGACCGTTGCTGGTTCAAACAACACGCTGGAAAAATGAACGCCCGAATCTTTCGGCACGAGCTCTGATTTCTCATATTCTTTCACGATGGTCATCTCTCCCTACATTTTCGCCTTTGGAGGAGGAAGTTGGTGATTGGAATTTTGGGAAAAGGTCTCGCAGCAACGGAAAAACGTCTTTTCTTACCATATCCGTGACACACTCTCCGCCGGCCTCGGTGGCCGAGCGATTCTAGGCGCTTCAGTCCGGAACTGCGCGACTGCTACGGTCGCAGGTTCGAATCCTGCCTCGGGCATGGATCTGTGTGATATCCTTAAGTCAGTTAGGTTTAAGTAGTTCTAAGTTCTAGGGGACTGATGATCTCTGATGTTAAGTCCCATAGCGCTTAGAGCCACACTCTCCTCTGTTTCTCGATAATAGAGTGAAAAGCCAAAGAAACTGGTACACTTACCTAATATTGTGTAGGACCCCCGTGAGCACGCAGAAGTACCGCAACACGACGTGGCATGGACTCGACTAATGTCTGAAGTACTGCTGGAGGGAACTGACAGCATAATCCTGCACGGCTGTCCATAAATCCGAGGGAATGGAGTTCTCTTCTGAACAGCACGTTGGAAGGCACCCCAGACATGCTCAATAATGTTAATGTCTGGGGAGTTTGGTGCCCAGTAGAAGTGTTCAAACTCATAAGAGTGTTCCTGGTGCGCCTCTGTAGCAATTCTGGACTTATGAGGAGTCGCATTGTGCCCCTGGAATTTCTCAAGTCCGTCGAAATGCACAATGGTTATGAATGGATGCAGGTGATCAGACAGGATGCTTACGTACGTGTCACCTGAAAGAGTCATATCTAGGCGTATCAGGGGTCCCAAATCACTCCAACTGCACATGCCCCACACCATTTCAGAGCCTCAACCAGTGTGAATAGTCCCATGCTGGCATGCAGGGTCCATGGAGTCATGAGGTTGTCTCCATACCCGTACACGTCCATCCACTCGACACAATTCGGAAGGAGACTCGTCCGATCAGGCAACATGTCTTCAGACATCAATAGTACATTGTCGGTGTTGACGGGCCCAGGCAAGGCGTAAAGCTTTCTGTCGTGCAGTCATCAAGGGCAGACAAGTGAGCCTTCGGCTCCGAAAGCCCATGTCGATGACGTTTCGCTGAATGGTTTGCACGCTGACTCTCGTTGATAGCCCAGCATTGAAATCTGCAGCTGTTTGCGGAAGGGTTGCACTTCTCTCACGTTGAACGATCCTCTTCAGGCGTCGTTGGTTTCGTTCTTGCAGGATCTTTTTCCGGCCACAGCGATGTCGGAGATTTGATGTTTTCCCGGATTCCTGGTATTCACGGTACACTCGTGAAATTGTCGTACGGGAAAATCCCCATTTCGTCGCTACTTCGGAGATACTGTGTCCCATCGCTCGTGTGCCGATTGTAACACCATCTTCAACCTCACATACATCTACATCTACATCTACATTTATACTCCGCAAGCCACCCAAAGGTGTGTGGCGGAGGGCATTTTACGTGCCACTGTCATTACCTCCATTTCCTGTTCCAGTCGCGTATGGTTCGCGGGAAGAACGACTGTCTGAAAGCCTCCGTGCGCGCTCTAATCTCTCTAATTTTACATTCGTGATCTCCTCGGGAGGTATAAGTAGGGGGAAGCAATATATTCGATACCTCATCCAGAAACGCATCCTCTCGAAACCTGGCGAGCAAGCTACACCGCGATGCAGAGCGCCTCTCTTGCAGAGTCTGCCACTTGAGTTTATTAAACATCTCCGTAACGCTATCACGGTTACCAAATAATCCTGTGACGAAACGCGCCGCTCTTCTTTGGATCTTCTCTATCTCCTCCGTCAAACCGATCTGGTACGGATCCCACACTGATGAGCAATACTCAAGTATAGGTCGAACGAGAGTTTTGTAAGCCACCTCCTTTGTTGATGGACTACATTTTCTAAGCACTCTCCCAATGAATCTCAACCTGGTACCCGCCTTACCAACACTTAATTTTATGTGATCATTCCACTTCAAATCGTTCCGCACGCATACTCCCAGATATTTTACAGAAGTAACTGCTACCAGTGTTTGTTCCGCTATCATATAATCATACAATAAAGGATCCTTCTTTCTATGTATTCGCAATACATTACATTTGTAATGTTGACAACCCGCCATTGTAGCAGCAGTAACCGATCTGTGCGTCAGACACTTGTTGTGTTACATAGGCGTTTCTGCCCGCAGCGCCGTATTCCGCCTGTTTACATATCTCTGTATTCAAATACGGATACCTATACCAGTTTCTTAGGCGCTTTAGTGTGAAAGCCCTGACTACAGGGTAGCTTACCTGCCCCTACGGATGTCGTTTTATACAACCCGCAGTGTTATGTCTGACCTTCGAAAACCACGGGCGAGATTTTCATACTCTCACTCTCTTTGCCCTAGAGAAAAAATGAAAAAAAAATGAGCACGATCCTTTTGTAGGAAACTTAATGTAGTTAAATTTTGTACTAGGATATCTTTAGTCCATGTCACGCCCTCCTACCACTGTAAAAAAAATTACGACTGCACAGATTATTTCCCATGTTCGACCTTTTTTCGTCTTCACTGACTGGCCTTATTACGCCGCCGGTTTCGTTGAGCCCTTACAAATTGTAAATCTGACGTTTGCGCAGCTTTTACGTAACAATTTAGTAAATTTTAAGAGCTTAAAATAAACAGTTACATTGCTGTATTCGTCTGGTGTTCTAAATACGAAACTACTGCGCTTGTAAGAATTGTCAACGTAATTAGTTTTAGCGTAACGTTCCGAAAAGTCATTTTTCTTTCGTTATCCTCTCCGACACGTTTAAATTAATAATGTTAACGAAATAGCCGACTATGCTGGTGGCGCAATAACACAATCAACAGAGATAAAAAAGGCCGAATATTGGGAACACTTCGTGTAGTAGGAAATTTTTGTACTGTGGTAGGAGAGAGTGCCATGAACTACTAGGAAACCTGGCCATTGGGGGCTGACTGTGGGAGTGGAGGTGCGATCGAAAGTCACTTCTGTAGGTTTTTCTTGAATAACACGAAAACTACGGCCTGTAGCGAAAACGTATCCCGCAACAAAATTTAACTACATTAAATTTCCTACAAAAAGATCATGAACAATTTTTTCTGTAGGAGTAATAGTGAGCGCTTAGCGAGCGAGAGAATGCAAAAATCTCACCCCAGATGATTGCAGGCTAGGTATAGCATTACGGTTAGCTTAAAACGGTAGGGCAGCTTAATCACCCTGTATAAATGAAATAGTGGAGAATTCCGGAAGCCGCATAAGGTCCTTCGCGATTGATGTTGTTGTACACAAAGACTTCGCGATACTAGAAAACTGTTGCGAAATGCTGGAAGACCTGCAGAGGCGCAGGGATAAGCAGCTGAGCCTTAACATAAACAAATGTAACTTATTGTTCATTATCAACTGGAAAGACTTGTTATTTTATTTTGACATGACAGCAAAGCAAGTAGGCCTAACGGTACTGGAAGCAGCTACTTCCATTAAACGTATGGAAATACGTGTAAGAAGCGATTTAACGTTTAAGGAACGCCTAAACTAATCGCTGGTAAGGCAGGACAGATGTCACACTAAGATTGGAAGAATCCTCGGTAAGTGTAGTCCACCCACGAATGAGATAGCCTGCAAAAAACTAACCTTCGCCAGTTACTTGAATTCTGTTCGTCATTGTGGGATCCGTACTAGATAGGACTGGTAGACGAAACAGAGAATACTTAAAGAAATTTCATCACAGATTTGTGTAGTAAGCAAAAAGAGTCACGGGTATGCTCAGTAAACTCCGGCAGTAGACTCTGGAAGAGAGGCATTGTGCATCACTGTTAAAGTTCGGAGGGTATGCGGTACTAGAAGAGTCAACCAAAACTCCTACGCATATCTCGCGAAAAAGTACATGAACACAGAATCAGAGAGATTCGAGCCCACACGAAGTCTTACCAGCAATCGTTTTTCTCACGCGCGATTCGCCACTGGAACAGTGATGGGGATAGTGACAATGGTACACAATTACCTTTCGGAAGATGGCTTACGGAGTATAGATGTTGGTGTATCAGTACGCATGGGACAGCATGCACCACAAATACGTTTCAAAACGCCGCGCATAAAAACAGATTTTTTTCGGGGCCTTTCCCGCGATTCTGTTGTTGGTAGCTAGCTAGTGTTTCAGATAGCCTCTGGCGTAGGGGCCATTTGTACACCCAAAAGGGGGATCGTCTTACTGTCACTATCCTACACCACAGGGACAAAGTTTGAATACTACTCACTTCCTCCAGCTGTGGTAAACGGAGCAAATGGGTTGGTCCTCTTTGCATTACACGTGATTTACGGTGCTCCTAAAGTGGCTTGTGGAGACACATTTTATTTCTTTGGTGCTTCCTGAGAAAACTCGAAAAAAGCGTTTTTCACCATTTTTTCGGCGTCATCAGGAGATAGTATCTAAATAACTAACTGCAGGAAATTGCTCAAATTTTAACGGTAAGTTATCTAGGCATTTATCTAGAACTGCCGTCTTCCCGTTTGCAAAAATATTTATTCGTTATCGAGGAACATGGTTTTTGGGTGCCGTAACTGAGTCGTGGATTCCAGACGAATAGCACAGCAAATGACTGTAATTTTTACGATGTGTTCCTTAGATTCGGATCTTCAACAACCTTGAAAATTTTCGTGACATCTTTATCCGTTTCCGAGATACAGAGATCAAAGTTCCCTATTTGTACACTTCAAATACGCACGTAAAATCCAGTCTGTAGAGAAAATGTAGTTTATAAAGTGACATAGCACAAATAATTGTGCTGTAAAGCGTCTCCGTTATCATCTGGAGGTTTCTGAAAAACCCATGTTGTAGTAATGAAGCACATGCAAAATTTTTGTGTACGTAAAATCCGGTCTGAGATATAAAATTACATCGTTTTTGCCTTATTTCAATTCCACGTAAGTAAAGTACCAAAATTTTACTGAGCCATAAAGTTATTTTCGTATGATTGACATGTCTTGCGTAGCAGGAAAAAGAAGGGAACAGCGGAAAATTCTCCTGTCAGAGCACAGAACGGGTATCTCATTCTACGTTCCTCGGAACCTTTCAGAATTTTCTAAACAACGTTTGGTTTGTAAATGTATTCGCAGTTTCTTATGCTGAGAGAGAAGAAGACACTGGCAGTGCCAAAAAGACGGTAAGTAGTAAATTCTGCAAATGAGAGAGAAAGAGGGGAACGTAGTGGGAGTGGAACACAGTTGAGAGTGACAGAACATTGCTAGGGAAGGAGTGAGGGAGACAGTGAAAGGGGAGCGAGGGCAGAGAGAAGAAGACAGCGGAAGCAAGTGATAATAAGAGGGCCTATCACAATGACAGTGAGGAAGAGAGAGATGTGAATTGAGAAGGAAAAGCAGCATTGGGAAGGAATGAATGAGACAGGAGCAGTAAGAGAGAGCAAAGGGAGACAGTGACAGTGAGAAGAGACAGTAATAGAAGGACAGAAAGATGGAGACTGTGGCTGGGAGACAGGAGACAGTGACAGAGAGATACAAAGAGATAATGAACTGGGCTGAATGAGCGAGTGAGAATGGACAAGTGGGAGTTGACGGGTATGAGCGACGTACGGCGGTGGACTAGGCGGTGTGAGTGAGTTACAGTTAGAGGAGCTTGTGACAGTGAGAGGTGAGTCGCATGTTGAAAAGGACGCACCGGCCGAGGTGGCCAAGCGGTTTTAGGCGTTTCAGTCCGGAACCGCGCGACCGCTACGGTCGCAGGTTCGAATCCTGCCTCGGGCATGGATGTGTGTGATGTCCTTAGGTTAGTTAGGTTTAAGCAGTTCTAAGTTCTAGGGGACTGATGAGCTCAGATGTTAAGTCCCATAGTGCTCAGAGCCATTTGAACCATTTTTTGAAAAGGACGCCAGTAAACCGAGCTGACAAAAGTCATAGGATAGCGATATGCACATGTACAGAGGGCGATAATATGGCATGCACGAGGTATAAAAGGGAAGCGCATTGGCGGAGCTGCCTTTTGCACTCAGATCATTCGTGTGAAATGGTGACAGCAGTGATTATGGTCGCACGACGGGAAGTAATAGACACTGAGGGCGGAATGGCAGTTGCAGCTAGACGCATGGGGCATTCCATTTCGGAAATCGTTACGGCATTTAATATTCTGAGAACCACAGTGTCAAGACTGTGCCGAGAATACCAAATTTCAGGCACTATCTCTCACCACGGAAAAAACAGTGGCCGTCGGCCTTCACTTAACGACCGAGAGCAGAAGTGTTTGAATTGAATTGTCAGTGCTAACATGCAAGCAACATTTCGTGAGATAACTTCAGAAATCAACGAAGAGCGTACGACGAACGTATCCATTACGACAGGGCTGCAGAATTTGGCGTTAATGGGCTATCGTAGCAGACGACCGACGCGAATGCCTTTGTTAACAGCACGACACAGCCTGCAGCACTCCCCGCCCCCCCCCCCCCCCTCCTAGGCTCGTGACCATACCGCTGGACCCTAGGCGCCCGGAAAACCTTCGTCTGATCAGGTAAGTCCTGATTTCAGTTGGTAAGAGCTGATGGTAATGTTTCACTGTGGCGCAGACCCCAAGAAGCCATGGACCCAAGTTGGCAACAAGCCACTGTGCAGGCTCGTGGTGGATCCGTAATGGCATGGGTTGTCTGCATGGAATAGGGTGGCTTCTTTGTTCCAACTGAACCGATCATTGACTGGGGTTATGTTCGCCTACTTGGAGACCATCTGCAGCCATTCATGGACTTCGTGTTCCAAAACACCGATGGAATTTTGATGGATGGCAATGCGACCAGTCACGAGCCCACAGTTGTTGGCGATTGGTTTGGAGAATATTCTGGACAAATCGCTCATTTATGGGACAGAATCGAGAGATCAGTTCATGCACAAAATCCGGCAACAGTTTGGCAGTTGTGGACGCCTATAGAGGGAGAATGGTTCAGTATTTCTTCAGCGGACTTCCAACGACTTGTTGAGTCATGCCACGTCGAGCTGCTGCACTACGCCGGGCAATAAAAAAAAAAAAAAAAACAATGACGTGACGTTATGAAGTATTCCATTAATCTGGTCACCTCAGGGTATGTTCGCACGCCAACATTTTAAAGGTGCTGAGGAAGATAATATATGAGGCAGTTGCAGTCCCACTTTTCAGTCAGAGTCTTTTAAACAGGAGCTTATTCGCCTTTTTCCTGCTCCGATACGAGCATTTTTTCGCTGGTATGAGTAGGAAAGAATGAGGGCAGGGGATAATGAAAAGAAAGAGAGAAGAACAACATACGAGGTGTGATAAAAAAGTAACGGCAATTCTTTTTAATTTTGCGAGCTTCAAAGATCCGATTGTCCAACTCTTTCTTGTTGGTACACATGTTCCTGATGTATGTTGGCATTTTTGGATATTTTGTTTATTGTTGACAGTCAAAAAGCTTGTACGTGTGTCGAGTGATCGGCGAATTTTTACTTTAGAAAAGGAAAGGTAGTGCATCCCGAATTACTGCCCTGTGGTCGTACAGTGCATAAGGAATACTAGCTGGAAGTTATGTGCCGTTTACATCAAGCAATCCGAAGAAATCCACCAGAAGGCAAAACCACTCGTGGAAATTGCAACAAGACGACGCACCCGCTCACACCTCAATGCTTGTTCGTGATATTTTGGCAAAAAAAAGAAAAAAAAAACCGTTACGGTGCCTCAGCTACCGTATTCGTCGGACATGGACCGCTTCTACTTCTTTCTACTCCCGAGGCTGAAGAGAACCACGAAAGGACGTCGTTTTGCCACCACCGATGAGATAAAAACAGAATCAAATGGTTCAAATGGCTCTAAGCACTATCGGACTTAACATCTGAGGTCATCAGTCCCCTAGACTTAGAACTACTTAAACCTAACTAACCTATGGACATCACACACATCCACACCTGAAGCAGGATTCGAACCTGCGACCGTAACAGCAGTGAGGTTCCGGACTGTAGCGCCTAGAACCGCTCGGCCACAGCGGCCGGCAAACAGAATCGCTGAAGGAGCTGAGCATCATAACGAAAAGCGAGTTCTAGAAGTGCTTCCAAGATTGGAAAAAGCGCTGGCAGAAGTGGCTGAAAGGGGCCAAGTTGATACCGATGGGGAACTAAAGAATCTTTAAGAAAAACAAAAATTTCCGTTACTTTTTCATCACACCTCGTAGAGCGAAGTGTGCCTGGTGTATGATGGAACCGGCCGGGGTGGCCGAGCGGTTCTAGGCGCTACAGTCTGGAACCCCGCGACCGCTATGGTCGCAGGTTCGAATCCTGCCTCGGGTATGGATGTGTGTGATGTCCTACGGTTAGTTAGGTTGAAGTAGTTCTAAGTTCTAGGGGTCTGATGACCTTAGAAGTTAAGTCCCATAGTGCTCAGAGCCATTTGAACCATTTTTTTGTATGACGGAGAGAGCTAAAAGAGGAGCTAGAATGGAGCCGTGTGGTACTGACACCTGCCGTGGCGGGCTGCCTCGCCGGCGTCCTGCGGCAGCGGCGGCGGCTGGGGAGACGGCGGCTGCGCTCCCGCTGGCCAGAGGAGCAGCAGAGGCAGTAGGCAAGTGCAGAGGCGGGCTGGGCGAAGCATCGTGAGCTACTGTGCGCCCGCGCGCTCCGACGCAGGTATATAAGGCCCGGCAGCGATAAGGCGGCCCGCCGTCAGCGACGCCTTGCGACATCCGCGGCGCCTGGAGCCCGCCAGCTGCCGCCGCCGCCGCCGCCGCCGGGCGGACAGATTGCGCCACGCAAATGCCACCCTGGTGGCTCATTTTCACTGTACGGAAGAGGAAGCGACTTGTGCCTCGGGATTTCGGAAGGAAGCGATCGGCTAGGAGTGGGAAAGAGACTGTATGAGCGTATTCTGAAGGTACTTCCCTTAGAGGATACACTGATCGGCCAGAACATTATGGCTTCGATCTACTATCGATATGGTCCGATCCAGGTGATAGCAGCGTCACGTGACAAGGAATGACTGCTGGTCAGACACACGCAATGTGTGTCTATTATCAGTGAGCGTGCTCTCCGACTGCAGAATGAGGCAGACGCGCGCTCTATCAGTAATAATGTTTTTCTAAAAAAGTTCCCTTCTCATTTAAGGGGGGCAGGACGTCAAATGGGTCAACTTGGAGCAGGAGAGGCACCACAGGGCATTTTGATTTCCACTGTGTATACTTTCACAAGTAAATTCACAAAACTTTATCAACATGACCGGGAAGGATTCAGGATTCATACTCGTAGCAGTAAAAGCTCAAAAACATAAGGAAATAATTTTTTTTTACCTGTGAAATTTCATACTTTTTTCACTTACTATTGGCTTCATTTGTTGCAATAGCCACACTTTTCTTCGTAAGTAAACGAGATTCTTCCGCGGATTTTGCACTGCTTGTTAAACACAAACTCCTTAATGCAAAGCTCTAGAATTTTCCAAATCTACTAAAATCTGTGGTAAAAGTTGAGATAAATAATTATAAAATTTGAATTTCTCGTAAACATGAAGTTTAAAATGTGACTGCTCATTCATTTTTCCATAAACAAATTCTAGAGTTTCATACACCTGTAAGTATGATTTGTATGCTGTGCAAAATTCATCGAAGAATCTCTCTTACTTATGAAGAAAAGTGTACCTATAGCAACAAATGAAGCCAATAGTATGTGAAAAAATTATGAAATTTCACATGTAAAAAAAATTATTTCCTTATGTTTTTGAGCTTTTACTGCTACGAGTGTGAATCCTGAATCCTTCATGGTCATGTTGACAAAGTTTTATGAATTTATTTGTAAAAGTATCGACAGTGGAATTTAAAATGTCCTGTGGTGTCTCCCCTGCTCCAAGTCGGTCCATTTGACGTCCTATCCCCCTTAAAGAAACTGAAGAATTTTTATGAAATGAAAGATACGTTAACAAAATTTGGGTCTGAATTGAGGAATTTAGGATGCTTTGATTTGTGCAGAAATTATGAGTTGATTTCGAGTAACTCGTAATTTTAAATACAAGATTGAAGTAGGAGAAAGATGGCCATTTTCAAAAGAGATTTAAACTCCTTTAACTTTATAAATTATTCAGGCTAACGTTAAGATTCTTCTGCTCTGCGATAGTGAACCTTGTAATAGAAGACTGAGTTGTGCTTCGTTAGCATAGAAGCAATACATTATAATCGAATTTCAATTCGTTTGGCAGTAGAGAGAAGTTATCATACTGCCAAATACAGAAATATTTAATTGAGATTTTTGGTGTTGAGGATATATGTTATTTAGGAGAACATTTTCTTGCTTAATATTTTGGACCGAATAGTATTTGTATAACAGCTTCCAGAAGGCGAATTAAAATTAATAATTAAATAAAAGTGTTTCCAGAATAAAGTGAGCAACACAAGCCTTTACAACATCCTCTTCAATAAATCGGACCTCGTCCCTTACGCTTTTGACAAAATCCTGTCTACGTGCCTGCGTACACAATGCTGTAAAATGTATTCGTATACTTCCACATTACGCTCAATAAGGGACCACACCAAAACCACGAGTAACACCCCAATACTGCAACACCACCTCTTTTGTAGTACACTGTTGGCACTATCCATGATGGTAACTAACGTTCTCCAGGCATTCGCCGAACCCTATCCCTTTTATCGCATTGCCACAAAATAGCGAGAGTCATCACTACAAATCACTACTTCCAGTCATCCGCTGTCCACTGGCGTTATTGTTACACCATCTCAAGCAACACTTAGCACTGCCAGCAGGAATGTGTGGCTTATGAGGGGTTCCTCGATCATTTTACCCCATTGTTTTTAACTCCCTACACATAGTCATTTTTCTACCTGGACTGCTGGTAGCCCTTTGCAACTCAAGAATGATTCCTTCCAAACATTTAATCCAATTTCTTACAACCACCCTCCACAATACTCAATGCTACCTTGTAACGCCGTAAATGCATATCCTCCTATTTACATCTAGTGTACTATAAATTTTTTCCTTATTTTGTTACCTGAAGATATGTCATTTCTGTGTCTTTATATATTGTAATTGTTTTACAATTTGTATATATATGCTTATATATTTATGTCGATGTATAATTGGTTTGTTTTGTAAATACTATTTTTATTTTTAAGCTGGATCTTGCCTAGGGAAAACTATGCTATCGAACGATTACGTCGATAGGTCGTGTGGAGACCCAAAGTGTTTAGTATCTTTGGTAGTGTTGGTTCTGCCGCGTGGAACGCGGGCAGAGCAGAGTCTGGCTGGAGTAGGGCCGTGGAGCAGGTGCGCTGAGTGACGCTCCCGCGAGTTGCCGCGCTTTCGGGGTTTGGCTGCATGCAATTGCGCTCGACTTGCTATGATAGTTTTTGGCACGGTGTCGCGGACGGGAAAGATAAGCTGGCACACATCAAGAGGCCGTTTCGCCTGGTGACTGTGTCTAGAAAAAGGCGCGCCAACATCCAGCTTCTGCAACAGCTATTGCCGACAATAAGTGAATGGAAGACTGAAAGCAAGTAAAGTTTTAGAACTGTATGGCAGACCTCAGCTTTTCAAACCGTTCCATTTGCATCACTAAAATACAGCAACTTAGCATGAACTTTTGTTGCTCATGGTCCCAATTGCATTGCCAAGCAGGGTCCGTTCCTTTTCCGAAATGAACCCGAGTGTCGCTGAAATTCAAACGCCAGCACTAAAGTAATATCATTCCATTTCACTGCTTTAATTTCAAAGTTCAGTTAAAGTATTCATAGCTGGCTACAATATTCAGATTACAAAAGCACAAATTAAGAGTGCGAGTTTTGTTACCATATTTTAGCATACCTGTGGCTGCAGCTTAGCTTGGTATGTACTAAATTTTACTATTGTTAATTGCTCCAAATCATTTAATTCAAGTTCAGACTTAAATCTCTTATTCTAAACTGCGTAGCTTCAGGTGGCTTTTGAGATAATTGTTGAGGTAGGCCAAGACTAACCTTATTTTATTTAATTTCGTAGTGCTTCAGTCACTAAATTAACGTTCAATTTTCCCGTTTTATTAATTCTTTTGCTAAATGAAGTCAGAGTGTAGCGAAATTTATTAATTCTAAAAAACATTCAGTTTTCACACAACACGTGTCAACCTTTAGTTGCCATGCTTTTAATGCTAATTATATGTGCATTAACCTTTCTTTTTCAGTTATTATAGTAGCTGTCCATAGGACTGGCGACCATAATTTTCACCAAATCTCAAATATCTAATTAACGCCAGTTAATTGTTAACGTAACGACCGCACATTTACTTTCTTCATTAACTTTACCCTTTTTCAAAATTAATTTCCTCCAATTTCATTTGCATTTTTCCTTTCATTTAGATGTGACCCTTTCCTCCCTCTTTACTGACAGATTAACTTCGGTGACGATTGCTTTTCCCAAATTTCCATTAGGTACACACGGTTTAATTTTGCACTGTCATTAAGGTCGATAAGTGAGGGGGAGGTTACAACCTGTCCGTCAGTACATCAGGTCTGCCTGGTCTTGTTCAGCTGTGGTTGTTCATTCACGTCCCCATTTCACAATCAACTCACCAACAGTCGACTTAGGCAGCTTAAGAATGGCTGAGATGCCCCGGTGGGTTTGTTTCTCACATCAGATCCAGTGACTACTCCATGTTTTAAGAAACTGAGCTCTCCTGATGCCCCCATTGAGCTGTTACTGTTTCTCTGCCAACAACACAATACCCCCACCTTCTTTTATACTGGCGGTTCCATCTCTTGTGAGATCTACTGATCAATTTCACAGTACATGGGGTGTCCAGATGCTTTTGATCATACAGTGTTGTGCAAGATGTTCTTGAATTCACACCACAAATAATGCATATTACACACTTTTGGGTTCGATAAACTTAACTTGATGAGTTACCCCCACTGTTTGATACTGTAATACATTATGGAACTTTATTTTCTAAGTCATCTATTGTCGTGTCATATACTGGTGCCATCCCATCATGCGGCATAGAGGTTACAAGAGTATCGATGGAGACCAATGACAGACTCGCCGGAAACGCGCCGCCAACGCCCTCTCGGCCGCCAGTATTTAGAATAGCCGCCACGGACCGGAGGGCCAGTTAGTTAGTTCAGTTAGTTCGAGCCTGTTATGGCGAGTTAGTTCAGTTAGTTCGAGTCTGTACGCCATGTGAGTTTCAGCGTGTCACTGAGACGGAGCCGCAGTCACAGCCTCTAGCTTAGAATCAGGCAGCACATAGCGAACGTAATAGTGTTCATAACGTGCTTTGTACTTCAACAGCAGTGAGGCTAAACTGGACTATATAGGAGAGCTTGTACCACAGCACATGGAAGCTTAAGTGGCTCTTTGTTAATGAATAAGGAACTCAGTTATTAATTACATGCAGTTTGTGTTATAGAACAAGGATACAGGCCACCAACCAATATCTTCTCCTTGCTTCCCATGGTACAGCTTTACAGATACAATGAGACGACAAAAAGTGGCTAACGAGGATTCAGCTTCTATATCTGACAACATTTCCATTCTAAATAAAATTTTGTTTAACCATTTCAACTATTCTATTGCATTATTCCTCCCCACCCCCTTAAAATATTATGAAATTTTGCTGCCCAGAATTTAATATTGTCAACTTCTCTCTGAAAGTCGTCATATTTTTATGTATGTGTTGGAGGGAAACTTCTTCCATTTTCTGAACAGCATATAGCGAGCTTTTGCAAGCTTTAACGTCAGTGAATTGCCTAGAAAACAACTTACTAATGCCTATGAATACTGGATAAAAACCGTTTATTAATGTTCATGACATTTTTATTACCACCTCTTCCTAAAACCACATTTGGTTTTCTACGTATTCCAATGTCTGTATCATCTGCAAACAAAAGAAATTTAGCTTCTGGTAACATCACTGTGAAAAGCTCATTCATTCACGCAAGGAAAAGAAACGTTTTAAAGATTAAACAATGTGGATCACCGCTAGCAATTAGCTCCAATTCAAGTGAAGACTGATAAATCAGTGTACGACTATTTCCTGTTGACATCCTTTTTCTTTCCTGTCTTATAAGAATACTTAATAATTTCACTGAATTTCCTGTGATGATGTGGTTTACACTCTGAAATTCCTTTAAAAGATTACAGAATACACAGATACCCTGTAATTTATTGTCTAATGATATCAGTATATTCTCATTGTACAGTATGTGTATGGTTCAATGATTATGGCATCCTCTTGGGTAAAATATTCGGGAATTAAAGTAGTCCCCCTTTCGGATCTCAGCGGTGGAACTACTCAGGCGGATGTCGTCATCAGGAGAAACATATCTGGTACTCTACAGGCTGGAGAGTGGAATATTAGATCCCTTAATCGGACAGATAGGTCAGAAAATTTGAAAAGGAAAATGGATAGATTGAAGTTAGATACTGTTGGAATTAGTGAAGTTCGAAGGCAGAATGAGCAAGCCTTTTGGCCAAGTGAGTACAACATTTTAAATACAAAATCAAATAGGGGTAATGAAGATGTAGCTCTAATAATCAATAAGAAAACAGGGATTGGGTATACTACTATGAACCACGTAGTAAATGGATTATCGTAGCAAAGGAAAATCGTAGCAAAGATAACTCTAGTACAAGTTTTTGTGCCAGCTAGCTCCACAGATGATGAAGCGATTGAACATTGTATGAGGAGATAAAATAAATTGTTGAGATCGTTAAGGGAGGATGTAGGAGTGGATTTAAATAGTAGGAAAAAGAAGAGAACGAAAAATGACATGTGAATATGGACTAGGGGAAACGAATGAAACAGAAAGTGGCCTGGTAGAATTTTGCACAGAGCATAATTTAATCACCGTTAACCGATAGTCTAAGAATATTGAAAGAAGGTTGTATACATGGAAGAGATATGGGAACACAGGAAGTTTTCAGATTGATTATACAGTGGCAAGACAGAGATTTCTGCACAAGATTTTAAACTGTAAGACTTTTCCAGTGGCAGACGTGGACTCTAACCATAAATAATTGCTTATGAACTGTAGATTAAAACTGAAGAAATTGGAAAAAGACTGGAAATTAAGGGGATGGGACCTGAATGACTTGAAAGGACCAGAGGTTGTCGCGAGTTTAAAAGAGAGCATGAGACAAGTAATGAATTAAACAGGGGAAATGGAAGACAGTAGGAAACAAATCGTAGCTTCAAGAGATGAAATAGTGAAATCAACAACAGACCAGAGAGGTGAAAAAACAAGGTATAGTAGTCTGGAAGTTTCAAAGTCTAGTAGAATTCCTTGGATATCACAAGAGGTATTAAATTTAATTGATGAAAGGAGGAAATATGAGAATGCATCAAATAAAGCAGGCATAAGGGAACAGAGACTTCTACAAATGGGATTGACAGGAAGTGCAAAATGGTTAAACAGAAGTTGCTAGAGGACGAATGTAAGTCTATAGAAGCAAGAGTAGCTAAGGGAAAGATAGGTACTGCCTACAGGAAAATTAATGAAGGCTTTGGAGGAAAGAGAAGCAGATGCATGAATATAAAGAGCTAAGATGGAAAACCAATACTAAGGAAAGATGGGAAAGCTGAAAGGTGGAAGGAGTATATAGGGTGTTAGGCATGTAAGATCACATATTGTAGTAATTGGTACCTTAAGATGCACTTACTTCAGTGCCTTAGTGATCTAACTCCTGCAAGCACACCTCATAATTTACTACCTGATGTTTTCTGCAAGTTAGTAACTGCTTCACAATGTGGACTAGCATGTCAGTATAGACTATCTGTTTTGTGTCAGCGCGTCCTCACTAGAGTCGTATAACTACTGTAGGCTACCGTAGACTCCCATAAGTAGATGTAGACTAGGGTAGTTTTCCTAGTAACTTTGGTCAATTAAGGTTATACCTGCATTACCTCTACGTTGGTAGTGTTGCATACATATTGGGCGTTACCTCATAATGATCTTTTCTTTTGTATGTGATCATTGTCTTATCAGATTCCCCTCAAAACCGGAATCGGTGGGCCATCTAGAAACTGTGTGAGGATATACAGGGTGTTTCGCAATTCATGTTACATACTTGTAGAGGTTTCAGAGAAGACTTAGTAGATCAAGTTCTACATAGGAACCCATGTTCCGAAACGTCATCCAGCGACGTTACACAGCATCAAAGTTATAAGCGCCGGCGCTTGTAAATGTGTGTATATACAGGGTGACTCCTTGATGATACTACAGACTTTATAGGATGAAGGAGAAGGATAAATGCACGAGTTTCAGGTGAGGGTTCCTGTATCGGAAAAGAAAGAGTCTACAGTCATAAGCTAAAACCGTTCTGACCACTGCGACAGTGGGAGACATTAGCTGGTGCTGTTGTTGCTAAGAGTGTAGGGTAGGAACCTTTCAGAGGTGCGCTCCAAAACAAGGAAAACAGTCTAGTAAACATGGGGTCTAAGACGCATACCTTAAGGGCTATGACCACTTGTTCAATAGAGCACATGTATTTCAGAACGGCGAAGATGAACAAGTGCTTATAGCCCCTCAAGTATGTATTTTAGAGCAGATGTTTACTGGACATTTTTCCGTGTTTTGATCCATATTACCACATCTGAAGGTTGCCTTCCCTACACTCTTAGCAACAACAGTTCCAGTACGCGTATTCCACAGCCAGAGCTTTCAGAACAGTTTTCACTTATAACTTTCGACTAGTTCGTTTCCGGCACAAGGAGCCTTACCTCAATTTGATACATTTATACTTCTCCATAGTCCCCAAGGTTTGTAACAGACTCACGGTATCACCCTGTATATACATATTTTTTGAAGCGCCGGACTCTGTAACTTCGATGCTTTGTAGCGTTGTTGGATGATGTTTCCGGACATGGGTTCTTGTTTAAAACTGGGGCTACAAAGTCCATTTTAAAACCTCTAGAAATGTGTAACATGAATTGTGAAACACCCTGTATAAAGGGGCAGGTAACTTACGGATCATTTTTGTTATACATAGTTATCATCTTGGCTGTTACGTAAGAACAAATAGTATTTACAACATAACTGAAATTGCCGAATTTCATTCAGGTTGTATTCGAAACTTGTTGATTTTGTATAGTGAAACAGAGGGATGTTGTAGTAAAAATAAAGAAAACAAAAATTTATCACATTGCCGTAGGAAACGCAATTTACTCAACAAAAAGGCAAAATTAAAAAGAAAAAAGCAAAAAAATATATCAAACATCGCTTCAATACCTCGTCGAACATATATAAAACAAGTTTGTATTATTCGTAAACAACTTTCACATTTATGAGTAATGAATGAAACTCTTGCCTTTGATCACGATAAAGAACGTTTATTAAGTACAAAAGACAAACAATTATGTTTGTGGATGTAAACTGTAGTTACATCAAAAGTAATTTCTTTGGCTACATAAAAGCGCAGAAGTTACGCAATCAACTAATTTTATTGCTTGTAAGATGCAGTACACGCTGAAGTGCAGTCGTAATTGCTTGCAAATCAAACAACCAAGCAGACAAAAAAACAAAGAGAAATCGTCGGGTCCCATTTTTCTCTCTTACACGTTTCTTTCCCTACAAGTACTACCAATATTGTCGGTAATCCTACCATTTGCTACGTCATTTACGTAGTTTATCAAAATTACAGAGCCGTAGTTTTGGTAGGGCGCAACTCTAATCCGCACGTCTATACGTGATCTGCTGTCCAGAGGAAAATGAACATTATTGGCTTGCGTGTGCCATGTGTACTTGCGGGCACTATCCAACCTAAAAACATACTGTTCTTAATAGCTACAATTATTAGTCTGAAAAAGAAGTAAATACTAACGTATTTTGTTTAGTAAACCGTCTTCAGTCATCCATAGAAATATTTGCGCTTATACCCCTAACACACTGTATTTAGGGGTTATACAAGGGAAACGAAATTGAAGACGATAGTATGGAAAGGGAAGAGGAAGTAGATGAAGATGAGATGGGCGATATGATACTACGAGTAGAATTTGACAGTGTACTGAAAAACCCTAAACTTGGGTCTATGAAGTAGACGACATTCCCTGAGTACTACAGGCATCGTTGGGAGAGGCAGCAATGACTGAACGATTCCGTTTGATGTGCAAGACTATGAGATAGGGCAGGTATCCTCGACCTCAAGAACCACGAAGTATTTCCAATTTCAAATGTGTGAATATTACCGATGTTTATAGAATTTGTAGATTGGAGTAAGCTTTTGACAATGTTGAGGAAATACACTCTTTAAATTTATGAAGGTAGCAGTGGCAAAATACAGGGAGTGAAAGCTTATTTACAACCTGTACAGAGGCCTGACGGCAGTTATAAGAGTCGAGGGGCATGAAAGGGAAGCAGTGGTTGAGAAGGGAGTGAGACAGGGTTGTAGCCTGTCCGCAGCGTTATTTAATCTACATTGATTAAGCTGTGAAAGTAAGCAAGGAGAAACTTGGAAAGAGAATTAAATTTCATGGAAGAGAAATAAAAACTTTGAGGTTTGCCGATGACATTGTAATTCTGTTACACACTGCAAAGGACTTGGGAATGCAGTTGAATGGTATGGACAGTCGGTTTTGAAAGGAGGTTATAAGAGGAACATCAACAAAAGCAAAGCAATGATAATGGAACGTAGCAGAATTAAATTAGTGAATTAGAATGGAAATTACACACTAAAAGCAGTAGATGCCTTTTCCTATTTGGGGAGTGAAATAGCTTACGACAGACGAAGTGGAGAGGATATAATATGTAGACTGGCAACGGCAAGCAAACCATTTCTTAGAAGGAGAATTTTTTAAGATGCAATGTAAACTTAAGTGTTAGGAAGACTTTTCTGAAGACGTTTGTCTGGAGTGTAGCTTGGACAGAAGTGACAACTGGACGATAATCAGTTCACAGAAGAAGAGGATTTAAGTTTTTGAAATGTGGTGTTACAGAAGAATGCTGAAGATTAGATGGTTAGATCACGTAACTAGTAAGCAGATACCCAATCGAACTGAGGAGAATGGAACTTTGTGGCATAACTTGAATGAAAGAAGAGATCGGTTGATGGGAGACATTCCGAGACATAAAGGTATCATCAATTTAGTACTGGAACGAAGTATTGGGGGGGGGGGGGGTAAAAATTACAGAGGGAGACTAAGAGTTGAATACGGTAAACAGATTCAGAAGGAGGTAGGTTCCAAAAGCTATTCGGAGATGAGCAGCTTCCACAGTACAGAGTAGCACAGAGCGCAGCATTAAACCAGTCTTCGAACTGAAGACCAAAACAACAACAACAACAACAACAATGCGTAAGTATGCTTCTCAGTATCAGAACTCGTTAGAAAAACCAACTGTGACTCCTACAATATGTTATTTGCAGTCCGATTGCTAATACGTTGTTTATTTGTTATCTTTTCTGCAATTTTTGGCGATGATAGCTAAACTGAAATTGGGCTAAGTTTGATATTATTCCTTTACACCTTTACATCCCCCCCATGAACCATGGACCTTGCCGTTGGTGGGGAGGCTTGCGTGTCTCAGCGATACAGATAGCCGTACCGTAGGTACAACCACAACAGAGGGGTATCTGCTGAGAGGCCAGACAAACGTGTGGTTCCTGAAGAGGGGCAGCAGCCTTTTCAGTAGTTGCAAGGGCAACAGTCTGGATGATTGACTGATCTGGCCTTGTAACAATAACCAAAACGGCCTTGCTGTGCTGGTACTGCGAACGGCTGAAAGCAAGGCGAAACTACAGCCGTAATTTTTCCCGAGGGCATGCAGCTTTACTGTATGATTAAATGATGATGGCGTCCTCTTGGGTAAAATATTCCGGAGGTAAAATAGTCCCCCATTCGGATCTCCGGGCGGGGACTACTCAAGAGGATGTCGTTATCAGGAGAAAGAAAACTGGCATTCTACGGATCGGAGCGTGGAATGTCAGATCCCTTAATCGGGCAGGTAGGTTAGAAAATTTAAAAAGGGAAATGGATAGGTTAAAGTTAGATATTGTGGGAACTAGTGAAGTTCGGTGGCAGGAGGAACAAGACTTCTGGTCAGGTGACTACAGGGTTATAAACACAAAGTCAAATAGGGGTAATGCAGGAGTAGGTTTAATAATGAGTAGGAAAATAGGAATTCGGGTAAGTTACTACAAACAGCATAGTGAACGCATTATTGTGGCCAAGATAGATACGAAGCCCACACCTACTACAGTAGTACAAGTTTATATGCCAACTAGCTCTGCAGATGACGAAGAAATTGAAGAAATGTATGATGAAATAAAAGAAATTCTTCAGATAGTGAAGGGAGACGAAAATTTAATAGTCATGGGTGACTGGAATTCGAGTGTAGGAAAAGGGAGAGAAGGAAACGTAGTAGGTGAATATGGATTGGGGCTAAGAAATGAAAGAGGAAGCCGCCTGATAGAATTTTGCACAGAGCACAACTTAATCATAGCTAACACTTGGTTTAAGAATCATGATAGAAGGTTGTATACATGGAAGAACCCTGGAGATAATAAAAGGTATCAGATAGATTATATAATGGTAAGACAGAGATTTAGGAACCAGGTTTTAAATTGTAAGACATTTCCAGGGGCAGATGTGGACTCTGACCACAATCTATTGTTTATGACCTGTAGATTAAAACTGAAGAAACTGCAAAAAGGTGGGACTTTAAGGAGATGGGACCTGGATAAACTGAAAGAACCAGAGGTTGTACAGAGTTTCAGGGAGAGCATAAGGGAACAATTGAAAGGAATGGGGGAAAGAAATACAGTAGAAGAAGAATGGGTAGCTTTGAGGGATGAAGTAGTGAAGGCAGCAGACGATCAAGTAGGTAAAAAGAAGAGGGTTAGTAGTAATCCTTGGGTAACAGAAGAAATATTGAATTTAATTGATGAAAGGAGAAAATATAAAAATGCAGTAAATGAAGCAGGCAAAAAGGAATACAAACGTCTCAAAAATGAGATCGACAGGAAGTGCAAAATGGCTAAGCAGGGATGGCTAGAGGACAAATGTAAGGATGTAGAGGCTTATCTCACTAGGGGTAAGATAGATACTGCCTACAGGAAAATTAAAGAGACCTTTGGAGATAAGAGGACCACATGTATGAACATCAAGAGCTCAGATGGAAACCCAGTTCTAAGCAAAGAAGGGAAAGCAGAAAGGTGGAAGGAGTATATAGAGGTTCTATGCAAGGGCGATGCACTTGAGGACAATATTATGGAAATGGAAGAGGATGTAGATGAAGATGAAATGGGAGATACGATACTGCGTGAAGAGTTTGACAGAGCACTGAAGGACCTGAGTCGAAACAAGGCCCCCGGAGTAGACAACATTCCATTGGAACTACTGACGGCCTTGGGAGAGCCAGTCCTGACAAAACTCTACCATCTGGTGAGCAAGATGTATGAAACAGGCGAAATACCCTCAGACTTCAAGAAGAATATAATAATTCCAATCCCAAAGAAAGCAGGTGTTGACAGATGTGAAAATTACCGAACAATCAGTTTAATAAGTCACAGCTGCAAAGTACTAACACGAATTCTTTACAGACGAATGGAAAAACTAGTAGAAGCTGACCTCAGGGAAGATCAGTTTGGATTCCGTAGAAAGGTTGGAACACGTGAGGCATTACTGACCTTACGACTTATCTTAGAAGAAAGATTAAGGAAAGGCAAACCTACGTTTCTAGCATTTGTAGACTTAGAGAAAGTTTTTGACAATGTTGACTGGAATACTCTCTTTCAAATTCTAAAGGAGGCAGGGGTAAAATACAGGGAGCGAAAGGCTATTTGGAATTTGTACCGAAACCAGATGGCAGTTATAAGAGTCGAGGGACATGAAAGGGAAGCAGTGGTTGGGAAGGGAGTAAGACAGGGTTGTAGCCTCTCCCCGATGTTATTCAATCTGTATATTGAGCAAGCAGTAAAGGAAACAAAAGAAAAATTTGGAGTAGGTATTAAAATCCATGGAGAAGAAATAAAAACTTTGAGGTTCGCCGATGACATTGTAATTCTGTCAGAGACAGCAAAGGACTTGGAAGAGCAGTTGAACGGAATGGATGGTGTCTTGAAGGGAGGATATAAGATGAACATCAACAAAAGCAAAACGAGGATAATGGAATGTAGTCGAGTTAAGCCGGGTCATGCTGAGGGTATTAGATTAGGAAATGAGACAAAGTAGTAAAGGAGTTTTGCTATTTGGGGAGCAAAATAACTGATGATGGACGAAGTAGAGAGGATATAAAATGTAGACTGGCAATGGCAAGGAAAGCGTTTCTGAAGAAGAGAAATTTGTTAACATCGAGTATACATTTAAGTGTCAGGAAGTTATTTCTGAAAGTATTTGTATGGAGTGTAGCCATGTATGGAAGTGAAACATGGACGGTAAATAGTTTGGACAAGAAGAGAATGGAAGCTTTTGAAATGTGGTGCTACAGAAGAATGCTGAAGATTAGATGGGTAGATCACATAACTAATGAGGAAGTATTGAATAGGATTGGGGAGAAGAGAAGTTTGTGGCACAACTTGACCAGAAGAAGGGATCGGTTGGTAGGACATGTTCTGAGGCATCAAGGGATCACCAATTTAGTATTTGAGGGCAGCGTGGAGGGTAAAAATCATAGGGGGAGACCAAGAGATGAATACACTAAGCAGATTCAGAAGGATGTAGGTTGCAGTAGGTACTGGGTGATTAAGAAGCTTGCACAGGATAGAGTAGCATGGAGAGCTGCATCAAACCAGTCTCAGGACTGAAGACCACAACAACAACAACAACAACAACACCTTTACATGTAACAGTGGCTTCTTTCCATCATTTTTCGTCTTATTGAGAAATGTTGTTCAAGTAAATAATTGAATACACAAATTACTCAAGATGTTACTAAACTGAGGAGAACACTCTTCAGTTAGCTTTGCTAAAATTTTATCGTAAGTAGTGGAATTTTTCTATTTGAAAGGTGTTTTGGTAGCTATTTCTTCTCCTGGTGCAGTGAGGCTCTGATTCATTTCAGTGAATTTATTTGGAAATTGTGATCTCTGATATGCCAGGGTAGCGTTCACTGTGCGTGACAACACCATTATATCGGTTACCGACGTGGAGTGCTTTTTACGTAACTTTGTGAGACTGCACACACCTGTTAGCAAAGTAACATCCCTGTTAAAGCTGTATGCGCCTCTTAATCACCTTCACTACATTTCACATTGTCTATACGTTGTTGGTTAATACGGCCTTTACCTTCTCTCAATGCATTTTACTCTGAGCCGGACCTATTTTTTCAGTATTCTACAGTATTTCCTGTAAGTAGTATCAAAATTAGAACTGTTACTCGCATTTTTGTCCAGCAAGATACTTTTATTTCTTGACCAACAAGTTTTCTGCCTAATCTGAACTCCATTTAAAAAAAACAGTTTTCCAATAAGATGAGAATATTATTAATAAATACATTGTATTTTTCATGCATTTTATGAGCACTGTGAACATTTCTAAGTGTCGTCATGGTGAAACGGAGTGGTGTCAAATCATTTATTTTAGTATAGTGGTAACATGTTCGACCGTTCCAGGTTACAAAGTTCCTTTTTCTATCTTACTTTAATGTTCCAATCAGTTTATAGATTAAACCATGTTTTTCTCTGTCATTCGTACTCGGATTTTTTTTTTCAAGGAAATTTTGGTCTTGACACCGTTCCTCACAAGCAACGTCTAACAAATCTGTGTGCCTTTGGAATATCGCCTCAGTTGTCCGACTGGATTCGTGATTTCCTGTCAGAAAGGCCACAGTTCGTAGTAATAGACGGAAAGTCATCGAGTAAAACAGAAATAATATCCGGCGTTCCCCAAGGAAGTGTTATAGCCCCTCTGTTGTTCCTGATCTATATTGACGACATAGGAGACAATCTCATAAACCGTCTCAGATTGTTTGCAGATGACCAAAATGAATTGCAAAATGATTTACATAAGATATCTGTATAGTGTGAAAAGTGGCAATTGACTCTGAATAAAGAAAAGTGTGAGGTTATTCACATGAGTAGTAAAAGAAATCCGCTATACTTCGATTACGCGATAAATCACACAAATCTAAAGGCTGTAAATTCAACTAAATACTTAGGGATTAAAATTGCAAATACCGTAAATTAGAACGATCACATAGATAAGGTTGTGGTTAGAGCCAACCAAAGAGTGCGATTCATTGGCAGAATACTTAGAAGGTGCAACAGGTCTACTAAAGAGACTGCTTACACCACGCTTATCCGCCCCATTCTGGAGTATTGCTGTGCAGTGTGGGATCCGCATGACGGATGACATCGAAAAGGTACAAAGAAGGGCAGCTCGTTTTGTATTATCGCGAAGTAGGGGAGACAGTGTCACAGACATGATACGTGAATTGGAGTGGCAATCATTTTTAAAAAGGCGTTTTACGTTGCGACGGGATCTTCTAATGAAATTTCAATTACCAGTTTTCTCCTCCGATTGCGAAAACAATCTGTTTGCACTCACCTACATAGGGAGAAATGACCATCATGATAAAACAAGAGAAATCAGGGCTCGCACAGAAAAATTTAAGTGCTCGTTTTTCCCGCGCGCCGTTCGAGAGTGGAACGGTAGAGAGACGGCTTGAAGGTGGTTCATTGAACCCTCTGCCAGGCACTTTATTGTGAATAGCAGAGTAATCACGTAGATGCAGATGACATTACTGAAGGAGACGCATTACTAAATGTCTCTGACATATCTCACATAAAATCGCTTCGTTGAAGAGGTTCAGCCAAACTAGCTACAAGATCTGTTACCGATTAGTCTGTTAGAAAGCACAAACGCTGAATTAAGACCCCGAGCGAAGCTGTCCAGCAACTAAAAGATTGATCTAGCACACCTAATTGCTAATTCCCACGCTTTCCTTCCAAACATATTCGGTTGTTTCCACACAGCCTATGAATTTCTAGCTACGTTCCATTTTTAATTATGAGAACTGGAACGTCGATTTGTAAGAAAGAACGGATATGAGTGAGAATTGCTTGTGGTTTGTATAATTTGTCTACACAAGCTGCAGTCTCCATCTGTATTAAACACGATACAATGCTTGGGCAGTACTGTATTTGCAGTGCTGCACAGCAGCTGCTTTCAAACTGCGCCGCTACTCCCTGCCGAATATATCTTTACAGGCAATAAGATGAGTGTATTGCAGGTCAGATACGCATACGAAGTTCGTGACCTTTTTTTTGGTATTTTTTTCTAACGGCATTTTCGTTTTTACGTGGTCGCTATATCTCCTTTCGATCTGAGACAGCCTGAAGCGACCCATTTCCTTTTCTTTGAAAATGCGTATAAAGTATTGGGCTAGCTTAGAGACTGGCAGTTCGTCAGCTCAGGGTCGATTCCTCCTGCTGCCATAGTTCTTTTCATTGTTAAACTGTCAGTTAAGAAGTGTAAATTTATTTAAACAGTTCAATTTATACGCATAGAATTAATACATTCAATTTAGTTACGATTACTATCCTAGTAAGTCAAAGGCTATAGGTGGTGCTAGAAAAAGTGAGCATATGAGGAACTTCAGTATGAAAGAGTTTGAAAAGAGTTGGATCTACAGGTGTGGTTTTGCAATCCACTTTCTTTTCCATGTTTGTTATTAACAGTGATGCGTAGGATACGGAAGGAGTGGAAGATCATGGACATATTATGCGGTAATAAAAAACATATAGCAGGAATCATAAACATATAACAACATAATTTATCTCAGTGCATTGGGCAAGGCCGATATTGCAACAATGTTATGTTCTGCCTATCATGATGACATAGTGAAACACAATCTGTTTATCTTTGTAATATTCTAGCAAACTGGTAAAATTTTGCATGAATCCCTACTGAGTACAATGCTTGTGCAAGCATATTTGTTTCGGAACACATAGTACCATCAGACAATTAAATAAATTTTTCCAAAATTTAATTAACACTACAATAAAATTAACTTTACAATGGAACTGAGAGGAAACTCATTCAACTTCTTAGACTAGACCTTTCAATTGACATATGCAGTCAAAAGCATTTCATTGGTGTATAAAGAAACTAACTTCTATACACTCGGTAATGCTTGCTAATTCCCAGCATCCTGCAACACACAAACATGCGGCGTTACACTCCATAGTGCACCACCTTCTGTCTATACCACAACCCAAATCAGATTTTGAAAATGAATTAAAATGATTAAAGAAACTCCATACTGTAAGGGTTATATTCATAAGGCAATTGATAATATATTTAGCAGAAAGAAGCAACAGAGGGTAATAGTACTTCTGTACTCTCTTCAGACGACACTAAATCACATTGACAATAAATGGACCCTCACGTTCTGTGTAGGAAGGACTTCACAGTTATTTGACAGCAAACTAAAATCCAGGATATATACATCAGCTCTCTATACTAGGAATACTATTGTCCAGATTCTGTCCAACAGTAAAGACAAGATTCGACGTTTAGAGCAGACTGGAAATTATACAATTTTTTTGCAGTTTGTGTGGCAAATTAAATGTTGGTCAATCAGGTAGGCTCATAACTATCAGCTTGACTGAACATGAAAGGAGTCGAAGACGCTAAAAGAAAGATTCCACCTTTGCTGAAGATGCTGCAAATGAATGTCATTCTTGTGATATTAAATGTGACGTTTATCATAAAGAAACTAAAGGCAGAAAACTAACAACAGTTGAAATTCTGGCTGTCAGTGAACACCACTCAAACAGTCCTGACTGAATCCTTAATGATCAAAAACAGTTCCATTATTAACCTTTGCTAAAGCAGCAGCAACCAGTTAACTTTTTCTCGCCATAAGATTACGTGCTTGTTGTGAATTGTGTAAGTGTTCCCCACCCACATTTCATTACCTCATTCCTCCCCTCTGTCACCCCCACCCTTAGTGCCTGTTTATCACATGCACCAATTATGTTGTCCAAATAACCCAGTAGATTGTGCCATTACTCACGTGTGTACCGTTTTTGGCCTCTATGTTCTAACACTTTTCATCTTTGAACATAAAGTAATACAAGATTTATTTGTTCATAGGTTCTTTGCGAATTTCATTATGCTTGAATTTTAGTACAGATACGAGGACGTGCTGAAAAGTAATACCTCCGAATTTCCTGTGTGAAAACTCTTAAAGGTCTTTGCGTAAAACAAACTTAATTAACATTTTACATCTTTATTCCTCATGTCTACATATTTATTTCTCATCGTAATCGCCCTGGCGACGAACAGCTTCTGCTAACGAGAGAGCAGCTTGTTGACAACGTCACTGTACAATATTTGGCATAGTTGACGGTGCCAAATCCTCACCTCCGCTTGCACGGCTTCCTCACTGTGAATGTGAAGTCCTCGAAGGTGTTCTTTAAGTTTTGGAAACAGATGAAAGTCGGATGGGGCCACGTCGGGACTGTATCGAGAGTGATCGATGACGGTTAAGCAAACACGTCGGATTGTTGCAGATGTCGCAGCGCTCGTGTATGGTCTGCCTTTTTCATGTTGAAGGAGAGGATGCTCCATGTAGGGACGAACTCTTCGAACTCTTGTTTTCAGTTTTCTAAGGAACTGTAGTACGCCGATTCTCACACATCGATGTGCACTGAAGAGCCAAAGAAACTGGTGCACCTGGCTAATATTGTGTAGGACCCCCGCGAGCACGCAAAAGTACTCCAACACGACGTGGCATGCACTCGACTAATGTCTGAAGTAGTGCTGGAGGGAATTGACACCACGAATCCTGCAGGACTGTCCATAAATCCATAAGAGTAAGAGGGAATGGAGTTCTCTTCTGAACAGCACGTTGCAAGTCATCTCAGATATGTTCAATAATGTTCATGTCTGGGGAGTTTGGTGGCCAGCGGAAGTGTTTAAACTCAGAAACGTGTTCCTGGAGCCGCTCTGTAGCAATTCTGGACGTGTGGGGTGTCGCATTGTCCTGCTGGAATTGCCCCAGTTCGTCGGAATGCACAATGGACATGAATGGATGCAGATGGTCAGGCAGGATGCTTGCAAGTGTTACCTAGAGTCGTATCTAGGCGTATCAGGGGTCCCATATCACTCCAACTGCACTCGCCCTACACCATTACAGAGCCTCCATCAACTAGAACAGTCCCCTGCTGATAGGCAGCGTCCATGGATTCATGAGGTTGTCTCCAAACGCGTACACGTCCATCCGCTAGATAAGATTTGAAACGGGACTCGTCCGACCAGGCAACCTGTTCCCAATCATCAGCAGTCGAATGTCGGTGTTGACGGGCCAAGGTAAGGCGTAAGGATTTGTGTCGTGCAGTCATCAAGGGTACACGACTGGACCTTCGGCTCCGAAAGCCCGTATGGATGATGTTTCGTTAAACGGTTCACACGCTGACATTTGTTGATGGCCGAGCACTGAAATCTGCAGCAATTTTCGAAATGTTTGCACTTGTGTCACTTTGAATGATTCTCTTCAATCGTTGTTGGTCGCGTTCTTGCAGGCCTTTTTTGCGAACGCAGCAATGTCGGACATTTGATGATTTACAGGATTCCTGATATTCACGGTTGTTGTTGTGGTCTTCAGTCCTGAGACTGGTTTGATGCAGCTCTCCATGCTACTCTATCCTGTGCAAGCTTCTTCATCTCCCAGTACCTACTGCAACCTACATCCTTCTGAATCTGCTTAGTGTATTCATCTCTTGGTCTCCCTCTACGATTTTTACCCTCCACGCTGCCCTCCAATACTAAATTGGTGATCCCTTGATGCCTCAGAACATGTCCTACCAACCGATCCCTTCTTCTGGTCAAGTTGTGCCACAAACTTCTCTTCTCCCCAATCCTATTCAATACTTCCTCATTAGGTATGTGATCTACCCATCTAATCTTCAGCATTCTTCTGTAGCACCACATTTCGAAAGCTTCTATTCTCTTCTTGTCCAATCTATTTATCGTCCATGTTTCACTTCCATACATGGCTACACTCCATACAAATACTTTCAGAAAATACTTCCTGACACTTAAATCTATACTCGATGTTAATAAATTTCTCTTCTTCAGAAACGCTTTCCTTGCCATTGCCAGTCTACATTTTATATCCTCTCTACTTCGACCATCATCAGTTATTTTGCTCCCCAAATAGCAAAACTCCTTTACTACTTTAAGTGTCTCATTTCCTAATCTAATTCCCTCAGCATCACCCGACTTAATTCGACTACATTCCATTATCCTCGTTTTGCTTTTGTTGATGTTCATCTTATACCCTCCTTTCAAGACGCTATCCATTCCGTTCAACTGCTCTTCCAAGTCCTTTGCTGTCTCTGACAGAATTACAATGTCATCGGCGAACCTCAAAGTTTTTATTTCTTCTCCATGGAGTTTAATACCTACTCGGAATTTTTCTTTTGTTTCCTTTACTGCTTGCTCAATATACAGATTGAATAACATCGGGGAGAGGCTACAACCCTGTCTCACTCCCTTACCAACAACTGCTTCCCTTTCATGTCCCTCGACTCTGGTTTCTGTACAAATTATAAATAGCCTTTCGCTCCCCGTATTTTACCCCTGCCAGAGCGTATTCCAGTCAACATTGTCAAAAGCTTTCTCTAAGTCTACAAATGCTAGAAACGTAGGTTTGCCTTTCCTTAATCTTTCTTCTAAGGTAAGTCGTAAGGTCAGTATTGCCTCACGTGTTCCAACATTTCTACGGAATCCAAACTGATTTTCCCCGAGGTCGGCTTCTACTAGTTTTTCCATTCGTTTGTAAAGAATTCGTGTTAGCATTTTGCAGCTGTGGCTTATTAAACTGACTGTTCGGTAATTTTCACATCTGTCAACACCTGCTTTCTTTGGGATCGGAATTATTATATTCTTCTTGAAGTCTGAGGGTATTTCGCCTGTTTCATACATCTTGCTCACCAGATGGTAGAGTTTTGTCAGGACTGGCTCTCCCAAGGCCGTCAGAAGTTCCAATGGAATGTTGTCTACTCCGGGGGCCTTGTTTCGACTCAGGTCTTTCAGTGCTCTGTCAAACTCATCACGCAGTATCGTATCTCCCATTTCATCTTCATCTACATCCTCTTCCATTTCCATAATATTGTCCTCAAGTACATCGCCCTTGTATAGACCCTCTATATACTCCTTCCACCTTTCTGCTTTCCCTTCTTTGCTTAGAACTGGGTTTCCATCTGAGCTCTTGATGTGCATACAAGTGGTTCTCTTATTTCCAAAGGTCTCTTTAATTTTCCTGTAGGCAGTATCTATCTTACCCCTAGTGAGATAAGCCTCTACATCCTTACATTTGTCCTCTAGCCATCCCTGCTTAGCCATTTTGCACTTCCTGTCGATCTCATTTTTGAGACGTTTGTATTCCTTTTTGCCTGCTTCATTCACGGTACACTCGTAAAATGGCCGTACATTAAAATCCCCACTTTATCGCTACCTCAGAGATGCTGTATCCCATCGCTCGTGCGCCGACTATAACACCCGTTCGAACTCACTTAAATCTTGAAAACATGCCATTGTAGCAGCAGCAACAGATCTAACAGCCTAGCCAGACACTTGTTGTCTTATATAGGCGTTGCCGACCGCAGCGCCATCTTCAGACTGTTTACAGATCTCTGTATTTGAATACGCATTGGTATATCAGTTTCTTTGGCGCTTCAGTGTAGGTACGTTACAAATCACAATTCGGAGAGTGCTCCAACCTGTATCAATAGTGATTGGCGCTCCTAACACGCGGCTGCCCGGAAATGGACAGTTTTCGCCAACGTGGAGAGATCGGAGCTCTTGCAATGACCAGCCCGACCGCATGTTATGTGTTACTAAATACAATAACTTCATATACCTGACGATGTGATTTCAAAATTGCGAAACAGGTCGTGGTTTCAGTAAATACTAGTACAGCTGAAGAAGATCTCTCCAAATTAATTCTCATGTCGCTCAGTTACGCATGTCCCATGTACCAAATGTCGTGTATTATGTACTGGGAAAGTAGACAGTGGCTGTGGTATAGAAAGAGCGAAGGAGGCAATGGTACTGTGACAGAAGGAGACAAACGTAGTGGCAGTGGAGCACAATTGACAGAGACAGAACACCGCTAGGCGAAGAGTGAAGGGTGCAGTACCAATGGGAGAGGAATAAAGAGGAGAGAGAGGAAGTGATAATGAGAGACAGAATGTATGCCAATGACAACGACGAAGAGAGAGATAGTGACAGTGAGAGTGGCAGTGGAAAGGAAAGAATGAGATAGTAGAAAGAGGGAGAAATAATGAGACACAGTGAGGGGAGACAGTATTAGCAGGACAGAACGAAAGAGACTGTGGCTGTTGGACGAGGACACTGACTATTAGATAGACACAAAGAGATAATAATTTGGAAATTGAAAATTTGTGGTAAGGTCTTATGGTACCAAACGGCAGAGGTCATCGGTCCCTAAGCCTACACACTATGGCCAACACACACACCCATGCTCGGGGGAGGACTCGAACCTCCGACTGGGAGGTGCGGGGGGGGGGGGGGGGGAAGATAATAATGGTTTCGGCTGAAAGAATGAGTGAGAATGGACAAGTGGGAATGGATGGGTATGAGCGACTTTCAGTTATGGACTAGTAGGTGTGACCGAGTTACGGTTAAGGGAGCTTGTGGGAGCGAGAGTGAATTTCATGTTAAAGGGAGCGCGATTATGTTCGCATGCCAAAATATTTGGGAAAGTTCTGAAAGGTGCTGATGAAGGTAGACTGAGGCAGCTGGAAACCCACTTTTCAGTCAAACTCTTTAAAACAGGAGGCTATTCGCCTTTCTGTGAAACGATAGAAGCATTTTTTCCACTACTTGCGTCACAGCGAATTGTCTTTGTGATCTCTCGGTGTGACGCTCCCACGTCCGTCATGCTGACGATTCGACTTCTCTCGAAGTCCAAAAGATGGCGATAAGCTGGACGTGAACGTCTGGACATACTGTACTGCGATGTTCACGTGAAGAGTATCACTAACGTTACACACTTGCAATATCTATCATGCAGTCACACCATTCATTATTTTTCCTAACTGAAAATAAGCTAGCATAAGGATGACATTTTACTCAGCGTGTGCCACAGGCCTGCAAATACTGGAGTTTCAGTTCTGTAACTTTGGGTGTAGTATTGGAGTCAGAATTTCAATGAGCTCTGGAACACTTGACGTTAAATAAGGCAGAAGGGATGGATAAAATTCCATTGGAATCTCCAGATCAATGGGGCTAGTGGCAACCATAGAATTATTCAAGTTGGTGTGCAGAATCCATGAGTCTGTTGACATACCTTCAGACGTTCCGAAAAATATCGTCCACGCAATTACGGACGTAGAAACGGCAAATAAGTGCGAGAACCACCGCACATTCATCTTAAAAACTCATGCAGACAAGTTGCTGACATGAATGATATACGGAAGAATGGAAAAGAAAACTGAGGATCAGTTAGATGACGATCAATTTGGCTTTAGGAAAGGTAAAGGCACAGAGAGGCAGCTCTGACGCGCTTGGTAATGAAGGAAAGGCTGAAGAAAAATCAGGACATGCTAATAAGATTTTTCGACCTAGGAAAAGCATTCGAAGATGTAAAATGGTGCAAAATGTTCGAAACACTGGGAAAAATAGGGGTAATATACAATATGTACGACGGAAAAAGAAGGCTGGACGACTAAGAAGGAGGCCTTCTGATTAAAAAGGGGGTAAGACACTTGTGTCGCTCGAACTAGTCAATCTATACATCGAAGAAGGAATGGCGGATATAAAAGGAATGTTCAAGAGTTGGATGCAAATTTAAGGTGAAAGGATATCAATGATAAGATTCACTAATGACGTTGCTGTCCTCACAAAAAATGAAGAAGAATTACAGGATCTGTTGACTGGGATGAAAAGTCTAATTACAGGATAAAGCTGAAGGTAAACTGGAAAAATACAGAAGTAGTGATAAGTAGCAGATATGAGAACAGCGAGAAACTTAACATCGAAACTGGCAGTCATGACGTAGCCAAAATTAACTAATCCTGCTACCTTTGAAGCAAATTAACTAATGACGGACGAAGCAAGGTGCACATAAAAAGCAGACTAGTACCGGCGAAAAGGACATTCCTGGTCAAGAGAAGTCTACTAGTGTCAAATATAGGCTTTAGTTTGAGGAAGAAATTTCTGAGAAGACACGTTTGGAGCACAGCATTGTGTGGAGTGCAACATGGACTGTGGGAAGACCGGAATAGAAGAGAATCGAGGCATTTAAGATGGGGCGCTACGGAAGAATATCAAATGTTACATTGACTGATAAGGAATGAGATTGGTCTCCACAGAATCGACCAAGAAGGGAACGTATGGAAAACACTGAAGGGTCAGGATGAAAGGCATCTGTTACGGCATCTACATCTACATCAATATCTACATCCATACTCCGCAAGCCACCTGACGGTGTGTGGCGGAGGGTACCTTGAGTACCTCTATCGGTTCTCCCTTCTATTCCAGTCTCGTATTGTTCGTGGAAAGAAGGATTGCCGGTATGCCTCTGTGTGGGCTCAAATCTCTCTGATTTTATCCTCATGGTTTCTTCGCGAGATATACATAGGAGGGAGCAATATACTGCTTGACTCCTCGGTGAAGGTATGTTCTTGAAACTTCAGCAAAAGCCCGTACCGAGCTACTGAGCGTCTCTCCTGCAGAGTCTTCCACTGGAATTTATCTATCATCTTCGTAACGCTTTCGCGATTACTAAATGATCCTGTAACGAAGCGCGTTGCTCTCCGTTGGATCTTCTCTATCTCTTCTATCAACCCTATCTGGTACGGATCCCACACTGCTGAGCAGTATTCAAGCAGTGGGCGAACAAGCGTACTGTAACCTACTTCCTTTGTTTTCGGATTGCATTTGCTTACGATTCTTCCAATGAATCTCAGTCTGGCATCTGCTCTACCGACGAGCAACTTTATATGATCATTCCATTTTAAATCACTCCTAATGCGTACTCCCAGATAGTTTATGGAATTAATTGCTACTAGTTGCTGACCTGCTATATTGTAGCTAAATGATAAGGGATCTTTCTTTCTATGTATTCGCAGCACATTACACTTGTCTACATTGAGATTCAATTGCCATTCCCTGCACCATGCGTCAATTCGCTGCGGATTCTCCTGCATTTCAGTACGATTTTCCATTGTTACAACCTCTCGATATACCACAGCATCATCCGCAAAAAGCCTCAGTGAACTTCCGATGTCATCCACAAGGTCATTTATGTATATTGTGATCAGCAACGGTCCTTCAACAGTCCCCTGCGGCACACCTGAAATGACTCTTACTTCGGAAGACTTCTGTCCATTGAGAATGACATGCTGCGTTCTGTTATCTAGGAACTCTTCAATCCAATCACACAATTGGTCTGATAGTACATATGCTCTTACTTTGTCCATTAAACGACTGTGGGGAACTGTATCGAACGCCTTGCGAAAGTCAAGAAACACGGCATCTACCTGGGAACCCGTGTCTATGGCCCTCTGAGTCTCGTGGACGAATAGCGCGAGCTGGGTTTCACACGATCGTCTTTTTCGAAACCCATGCTGATTCCTACAGAGTAGATTTCTAGTCTCCAGAAAAGTCATTATACTCGAACATAATACGTGTTCCAAAATTCTACAATTGATCGACGTTAGAGATATAGGTCTATAGTTCTGCACATCTGTTCGACGTCCCTTCTTAAAAAAGGGGATGACCTTTGCCCTCTTCCAATCCTTTGGAACGCTACGCCCTTCTAGAGACCTACGGTAAACCTCTGCAAGAAGGGGGGCAAGTTCCTTCGCGTACTCTGTGTAAAATCGAACTGGTATCCCATCAGGTCCAGCGGCCTTTCCTCTTTTGAGCGGTTTTAATTGTTTCTCTATCCCTCTGTCGTCTACTTAGATATCTTCCATTTTGTCATCTGTGCGACAATCTAGAGAAGGAACTACAGTGCAGTCTTCCTCTGTGAAACAGCTTTGGAAAAAGACATTTAGTATTTCGGCCTTTAGTCTGTCATCATCTGTTTCAGTACCATTTTGGTCACAGAGTGTCTGGACATTTTGTTTTGATCCACCTACCACTTTGACATTAGACCAAAATTTCTTAGGATTTTCTGCCAAGTCAGTACACAGAAGTGGCAATAACGTCCATTGTACTAGAGGGAACTGTAGAGCGTAAAAAATGTAACGGAGACCGAGATTGGAATTCATCCAGCAAATAACTGAGGAAGTAAGTTGCAAGAGCTACTCTGAGATGAAGAGCTAGGCGCAGGAGAGGAATTCGTGGCGGGTCTCTTCAAACCAGTCAGAAGACCGATAAAAAAAAAGAACTTTGGTCCAGATTTTCATGGTGTAACAATTTCCACTTCATCAGTGCTCAGAACAAGAATTCTTATCGCAGCTTCCACATCTGATCTAATTCATAGCGTCTACCTTGAATTAGCGAATCGAAGTGAGAGACCGTATTTATGTAACCACTAGGCATAGTAAAACTATCAAAAGAATCTGCTGTAGCGATCCTGGATAAGCCCATGTGGAGAATTAAGCAAGCGGTCTGTGTTTCAGAGTGTGTTTTCTTGGAGATAAGCTACGGGAACACCTGTTGGGGCCCCTCGCTTGTTAGTGGATACACCTACGTGACATCCGTCCGTTGTTATCTGAGCAGTTAGCCAGCGTACT
The DNA here is from genome assembly GCF_023864345.2 of Schistocerca serialis cubense. NCBI lineage: Eukaryota > Metazoa > Arthropoda > Insecta > Orthoptera > Acrididae > Schistocerca > Schistocerca serialis. Next base: position 570,650,151 of record NC_064645.1, read on the forward strand.
GAGATGAAGGAGGCCATACCGCCTACATGAGTTATTACCGCTACTCACGTTCCTTGAAAACGTACGGAGTATTACAAAGGAAATAATCATAAAGTATAGTGTTATATCCCACAGACCTGACTTTACAACGATTCTGCTGCCGCCAAGATACATTTCGAGTAAGGACCATGCAGATGAGATACGAGAAGTTAGGGCTCTTAGGAAGGCGTAGAGACAGTCGTATCTCCCTCCCTCTGTTTGCTAGTGGAACAATAAAGGAAATGACTTGTAGCGACACAACGTACCCGCCACCACGCACCAAAAGTGGTCCACAGAGTATGTAGAGATAGACCTCAGACAGAGTAGGAATCTTCCGAAAGTGAAAACTAAATTGAAATATGTCCCATTAGCTACTCCTTTCTAAAATACGTGTTGTACATCTACATCTTAAGTCCTCAAGCAATCTTACGGCGTGTGGCGAAGGGTACTTTGTGTACCAGTTTTTCTTCGCCGTTTCCCTACTCCTGTCGCGAATGGTTCGCGGGAAGAACGATTGATGGTGAGCTTCCGTGTGGACTTGAATCTCTCTGGTTAGACCTTCATGGTCTGTTCGTGAGATATACGTAGGAATAAGCAATCAATAAATTTGTTGTCTTTTCTAGAAACATACTCTCTTGGAATTTTAACAGTAAACCACACAGTGATGCAGAACGCTTCTACATCTACATCTAAATCATACTCCGCAAGCCACCTAATGGTGTTTGGAGGAGGGTACTTTCGGTACCACTATCCGATCTCTCCAACTCTGTTCCACTCGCGAATAGTGCGTGGAGGGAATGGTTGTCGGTAAGCCTCTGTATTGGCTCAAATTTCTCGAATTTTCTTCTCGTGGTAGATACGCGAGATGTATGTGGGGTGAATTAATATGTTGGTCCCGACGGAGGTTCGAGTCCTCCCTCGGGCATGGGTGTGTGTGTTTGTCCTTAGGATAATTTACGTTAAGTAGTGTGTAAGCTTAGGGACTGATGGACTGATGACCTTAGCAGTTAAGTTCCATAAGATATCACACACATTTTTTTTTAAAAAAATAATATGCTGTCAGACTCCTCCTGAAAAGTGCTGTCCCGAAATTTCAATAGTAAATCTCTCCGTGATGCACAACCCCTCTCTTGAAACGTCTGCCAGTGGAATTCGTTTTGCATCTCTGTTACGCTCTCTCGCCAGTTAACTTATCCCGTGACGAAATGCGCCGCTCTTCGTTGGATCTTCTCTATCTATTCTAATAGTCCTACCTGATAGGGATCCCAGATAGATGAACAATACTCAATAATCTGGTGAACAAGCGCCTTATAAGCCACTTTTTTCGTGGATGAGTTACATTTCCTTAAGATTCTTCCGATGAATCTGAGTCTGGTGTCTGTTTTTCCCACTATCTGTTTTGTTACGCGTAGATATTTTACGGCAGATGCTGTCTCCAGCTGTTTGTCATCAATAGCGTAGCTGTACAGTAGTGGATTTCTTTTCTTATGTATGCACAATATGTTACATATATTTACGTTCGGGGTCAACACCCAGACCCTGCACCATTCATCAATTCTGTGCAGGTTGTTCTACAAATTCTTACTATCTTCTGGCGTTGCTACTTTCTTGTAGACAACTGAATCATCTGCGAATAGCCTTAAAGCGCATACGACGCTTTCTACTAGATCATTTATATATATTGTAAACAGCAACGGTGCTATCACACTAGCCTGTGGTACTCCGGATATTGCCTTTACATCTGTCGGTTTTGTTCCGTTAAGAGGAACGTGTTGAGTACTACGTGCAAGAAAGTCTTCAGTCCAATCGCAAGTCTGCTCCGATACTCCGTGAGCTCGTATTTTCTTCATTAAACGACAATGCGGGACGGTGTCAAATGCCTTACTGAAGTCAAGGAATACGGCATCAACCTCAGTGCCGTTGTCCACTGCGCTGTGGATCTCATGGAGGAACACAGCGAGCTGAGTTTCACAGCATCTCTGTTTGCGGAATCTATGGTGATTTTTATAGAGGAGATGTTCATTTTATAGAAACGTCATAATTCTTGAGCATAAAACATATTCCATAATTCTACAACAGATTGACGTCAACGATATTGATTTATAATTGTTTGGATCTGTGTTACAGCCTTCCTTAAAAACGGGAATGGCCTGCCCTTTTTTCCAGTAGTTAGATACCTTTCGTTGCTCAAGCGATCTACGATAAACTGCTGCTAGAAGGGGAGCAAGTTCTTTCGCATAATCTTTACAGAATCTTGTAGGTATCAAGGAAGGTAGTAGGAGTAATCCACTAAATTACAGGCCCATATCGTTAACGTCGATATGCAGCGGGATTTTAGAACATATATTGTGTTCGAACCTTATGAATTACCTCGAAGGAAACGGTCTATTGACACACAGTCAACAGGGGTTTAGAAAACATCGTTCCTGAGAAACACAACCAGCTCTTTATTCATATGAAGTGCTGAGTGCTATTGACAAGGGATTTCAGATCGATTCCGTATTCCTGGATTTCCAGAAGGCTTTTGACACTCTACCACACAAGCGGTTCGTAGTGAACTTGCGTACTTATGGAATATCGTCTCAGTTATGTGACTGGATTTGTGATTTCCTGTCAGAGAGGTCACAGTTCGTAGTAATTGATGGAAAGTCATCGAGTAAAACAGAAGTGATTTCTGGCGTTCCCCAAGATAGTGTTATAGGCCCTTTGCTGTTTCTTATCTATATAAACGATTTGGGAGGCAATCTGAGCAGTCGTCTTCGGTTGTTTGCAGATGACGCTGTCGTTTATCGACTAATGAAATCATCAGAGTAAAAAAAAAAAACAAAAAAACTGCAAAACGATTTAGAAAAAATATCTGAATGGTGCAAAAAGTGGCAGTTGACTCTAAATACCGAAAAGTGTGAGTTCATCCACATGAGAGCTAAAAGGAACTCGTTAAACTTCGGTTACACGATAAATCAGAGTAATCTAAAAGACGTAAATTCAACTAAATACCTAGGTATTACAACTACGAACAACTTAAATAGGAAGGAACACATAGAAGATGTTGTGAGGAAGGCTAACTAAAGACTGCGTTTTATTGGCAGGACACTTAAAAAATGTAACAGACCTACTAAGGAGACTGCCTACACTACGCTTGTCCATCGTCTTTTAGAATACTGCTGCGCGGTGTGGGATTCTTACCAGATAGGACTGACGGAGTATATCCAAAATGTTCAAAGAAGGGCAGCATGTTTTGTATTATCGTGAAATATAGGAGAGAGTGTCACAGAAATGATACAGGATTTGGGCTGGACATCATTAAAAGAAAGGCGTTTTTCGTTGCGACGGAATCTTCTCACGAAATTCCAATCACCAACTTTCTCCTCCGAATGCGAAAATATTTTGTTGACACCGACCTACATAGGGAGGAATGATGACCACGATAAAATAAGGGAAATTAGACCTCGTACGGAAAGATATAGGTGTTCATTCCTTCCGCGCGCTATACGAGATTACAATAATAGAGAATTGTGAAGGTGGTTCGACGAACCCTCTGCCAGGCACTTAAATGTGATTTGCAGAGTATCCATGTAGACGTAGATGCAGATGGTCCTGACGCCTTTCGACACTAAGCGATTGCAGCTGCTTTCGAATTCCGCGATCGGTTATCTCAATATCTGCCATTTCGACGTTCGTACGACGATTGGAAGAAGGGGCAGTGTTAATCTTCCGCGGTGATACAACTTCGGAAGACCGAATTCAGTATTTCGGCCTTCTCTCTGTTATCTTCCGTTTCGGCGGCGGTGTGGTCGCTGAGAGAACGAGTAGATGATTCTCTTGCAGTGTCTGGTAGTGACGTTGGCTGAGCATCTCCGTGACTCATTTTCGCTTACTAAATGAACCTGTAAGGAAACACACTTCAAAGGTCTTCCATACTTCCACCATCGACATTATCCCTTACGAAACCGAGACTCATTAGCAATATTCAAGCATTGGTCGAAAGAAGGATTTGTAGCATGGGTACGAGTCCACTAATCACTAAATGAGATGTAGGAAGCCACCTAAAAGGCATACCGAGGCTGGTCGGCATACCAGCCTTCATGGAAAACTTAAAGTTGATAATCTTTACACATTGATTACAAACAAATGCAATGTTTTACGGGTCAACACTCTCCAACTGTTCAAATGCGTGTGAATTCCTAAGGGGCCAAACTGCTGAAGTCATCGGTCTCTAGACTTACACACTGCTTAAACTAACTTATGCTAGGAACAAGAGGGAGGGATCGAACCTCTGGCGGGAGGGGCCGCGCAATCCGTGACGTGGCGCCTTAAACCGCGCGGCCACTCCGCGTGGCTAAGCAAACTTGATGGGCACTACAACAGACACAACTCCGTTTTTTTAAATAATTTTTATTCGGTTCCAACAGTTGAGAGAGGGATGAAGACTTGCAGACAGCTTTTTCCAAAAGCTGGCCTTAAGCTGTCGGCACACGGAACGAGTTAGCTATCGCCGATGTGGCGCTTTGCGAGTTTTTTGACGTCACTTCCTGCTATTTTTCGTTGAGGAGCCATTTCGTCACCTGAAACACAAAATAAGTTCTGCGATATTTCGGAAACGTGCCACCCTAAGTAGTAGCAGTAGAAAGTGAGAACCCTCTCTACGTCACAAGCAGAAAGCAAGGCGTCAAACTACATTTTTCGTGTTCAGTAGAAACCAACATTCGGTGGGTTTTATGTTATATGTTAAACCCTATGAATATATGACGTTTCTAATCACCAGCCCATGAAATGTCTCGACAACGAATCGTTATCCGTATGATTTCTTGTAAAAAAAAATGAGAAACGTCACATTGGTTCTTGAAGAATTTTCGTATTTACTTATTTTCGCGTTATAACTCGCGTGTAGTGAGAGAGAGCCGTCTTAAGGCAACGAATCATTGAAGAAAGTTTCATGGAAACGTGTCATTCTCACCGGGATTTGTTACAATTAAATATCAATAACATTTAGGCAGTTGAAGCTTTTAGAGCACTGTAATGTAAGAACCGAGAAGAATTAAGGCCGATCATTAGAATTGCGCAATGGACTGGTAGTGAGTTTGCGTCCCACTGTATCCTAATTTTTTTCCAGCTTCGCGTTTTCTGAGAGGTTGTGGGAGTTTCCTATGAAATTAACGGAATTAATTTCTCTAATATTTGATGTTACGTAAATATAAGTGCGCTCTCTGACAGGGGTGAGTTTGTTCGATTCGGTAAACTTATTGAAAGTGGTGTCCTTCCTGAATGGTCACGTATCTTCAGTTTTGTCTTATTACGCGATCCGGGATGTTTATGGTTTTATTTATGTACACCATAGACAGAACAAGACGACTAGCAAATTGTAAATAAAGGAAATGTGCTTTTCAATAGAGATAACGTGGAACTTCTAAGCGCGTCCACTTTCGTGAACAAACTGTGTGGTTTGGGAGCCAAATATATCCAACATCTGCCGCTGGATAGTGCTGAGAGCGCAAAACCAAGCCGAAGGTGCTGTGTATCGTGTCGTGGTTCAAATGGCTCTGAGCACTATGGAACTTAACATCTAAGGTCATCAGTCCCCTGGAACTTAGAACTACTTAAACCTAACTAACCTAAGGACATCACACACATCCATGCCCGAGGCACGATTCGAACCTGCGACCGTAGCGGTCACGCGGTTCAAGACTGAAGCGCCTAGAACCGCATGGCCACACCGGCCGGCCGGACGGATTCGATCCGAGGTTGATGCGCCCCTCACATCCCAGAAGCGGTGCGCTAACACGAGCGGCTCTCCTGAAAAGTACTTGGAGACAATGCTGACAATAATTATTGTGTGCCTAGGTGTGAGGCAGCACTAGATCAAAGTCTGTTGGTGTTCTATCTAAGTCACATGCTTTTGTTACAATTTCAAAGGCATTAATGAGTGGTTATTTTAATTAATGTCTTAATCAGAAGTAACAATACGAAAAGAATATTTCTCGCTGTTTGGTTTTCCAAGGGGATTGGGACATGCAGAATAATTCATAAGTACCTCCAGCGTTTCAGAAAAAGTGTGCGCAAAACGTACCAGACACACTGAAAACAGTCGTACGTCAGTGGATCAGGCATCTATTCAGGTTTGTAATTCACACTAGAGATTCTAAACATGAACTTCGTTTGTGACGTGGCAAGTGTCAGTTCGTAGGTCCAAGACGTGGACGCAATGTGTCCAGGAGGTCTCGAAGCTGCACGTTTTGTGCATCTGGTAATTGAGTTACCTATCTGGAGGTGGGAACTAATTCGATGTGACAATACGGAGAAGAGGGTTAACAACGAAATTTAAGGACAGCACAATCTGTAATTATAAGAATTATGCTAAGCAATAGTAAGCTTTCCTTTAACATTGGTACAGAGCAATAACATGCAGCCAACTCAAATCTGTATGAAATGATAATTAAATCGACACCCTAGCTGCAAACAGGCGTTGATATACATCACTGAGGACATGTTTAAAATGTGTGCCCCGACCGGGACTCAACCCCGGGATCTCTTGCTTACATGGCAGACGCTCTATCCATCTGAGCCACCGAGGGCGTAGAGGATAGTGCGCCTGCAGGGACTAATCCCTTGCACGCTCCCACTCAAACTGGTGTTCCTATCACGGGACACATATGCCCCTTTGGTAGTCAGAGGGTTAATGCGTGTTTTCCGGAAGTACGGCGCCTCTTGGTTTCATTCTTCTGTTACTCAGATCAGCTGTAAATGACGTGCTGGCATTTCAGTTTTGGTAATCTCTCCGTTTGGTTTCGTCAATCTTAAGGAGGCGGTGGTTCTGCGGTTGTGTCGAAGTGTCTTCGATAACAGAAGGTGTTGAAAGCGAAGATCAATAGCCTCTCACACAAATAACTCGGGAAGAATGCGGAGGTGGATTTCTATTGTCTGCATCACCCGCTGTTTCGTCCGTGAGTCAGGGCCGAAAGCCTCTTCTCTTGTAACGTCCCTGATAGGACCGAACGTAAGTGCAAGAGATATCTTCGTCTAATCATTTGGATTTTCGGCGTCAATAGCAGGAGCGCGCGCACACACACACACACACACACACACACACACACACACACGAGCGCGCGCGCGCGCACACATACACACACACACACACAACACACCGTGTGGAAGGAGTTAACACATAGCTGCAGATAATATGTATTCGTCCGAACCTTACATTATTTGAGGCGAAACTATAGCCATGAAGGACGCTTTTGATAATTCAGTCGAATTCATCGTCCTGCGACATGGGTGAGTAGTCATTGTCCAACCAATGAGGCCTCATGCCGCGACCTCCAGTAAGTCACGTCGGTGAGAGACACATTGGAACAGTAAAAAAAGGTTTAGACGCCGCCACTCTAAAACACAAGAACAATGCTCAACTTAACGGCCGTGTATCAAGATGTAAAACTGTTCTATTGCTAACTATTCCAGACGTCAACAGAGGTGTTTTCACTGCTCCTCAAGAATTTTTCGGACGTGTTTGGTTCTACATGTCTACCTCCATTGTGGAGCTGGTGCCCGAGAATACTTAACAATAACCGACATGTTGTATTAGCCCAACAGAAAGCCGTCATCGTATATAAGCCGCACTCCTAACGGAAGAGCCGGCCGCGGTGGTCTAGCGGTTCTTGGCGCTTCAGTCCGGAACCGCGCGACTGCTACGGTCGCAGGTTCGAATCCTGCCTCGGGCATGGATGTGTGTGATGTCCTTAGGTTAGTTAGGTTTAAGTAGTTCTAAGTCTAGGGGACTGATGACTTCAGATGTTAAGTCCCATAGTGCTTAGAGCCATTTTATTTGAAAATAAACCGCAAACTGAACTGAGGGGCAATATTACCAGAAATTGGCTTGTGCTTACATGTACACTGCTCAGCCAGAACATTATGATCACGGACCTACTATTAATATAAATTCCTACAGGCGATAGCGTTGTCACCCGGCGAGAAATGACTGCTGGTCAGACACACGGACGGTGCACGCAGTATCAGTGAGCACGCTGTCCGTGTGTAGAATGTGTAAGGCGTGCGATGTATTTGAGTTTGACCGAGGGCAGATTGTGATGGCTCGGTACGAGCATTTCGGAACTGCACGACTTGTCGGGTGTTTGAGGAGTGCTATGATGTCTTCAACACGTGGAGAAACCGAGGTGAAACCACGTCCAGTCGTCATTACAGTTGTCGGACGTCATAGGCTAGGCAGACTGGTAAAACGGGGCAGGCGGCAAACTGTGCCGGAGAACAAATGTATCAACACACAATGCACCGTACACGGCTAACGACGGGGCTCTGCAGGCGACGATCCATGAATGTGCCAGAGTTAACACCACGACATCGGCAACTATGACTGAAATGGGCAGGTGACCATCGGCACTGGACGTTGGCGCAGTGGCAGAGCGTAGCATGGTCTGATGAATCCCGATACCTTCTTCGTCGTGTCGATAGGAGGGCACGAATCCGTCTTCATCCAAGAGAACAACTTCTTGACACCTATACTGCGGGACGGAAACAAGCTGGCGCCGGCTCCATTATGCTCTGGGGAACATTCACGTGGGCGTCCATGGGTTGAGTGCAGCTCATGCAATGGACCATGACTGCCAAGGAGTATGGTACACTGGTTGAAAACCACTTGCTTCCCTTCATGACATCATGTTTCCCGACGGCAGTGGCATATTTCAACAGAATCCGATCTAATATATCTGGGATGTTATTGAACGTGGGGGTCAGAGCTCATCGGCCCCCTCCCCGGAGCCGGTCGGTGTGGCCGAGCGGTTCTAGGCGCTTCAGTCTGGAACCGCGCGACCGCTACGGTCGAAGGTTCGAATCCTGCCTCGGGCATGGATGTGTGTGATGTCCTTAGGTTCTACATCTACATTTATACTCCGCAAGCCACCCAACGGTGTGTGGCGGAGGGCACTTTACGTGCCACTGTCATTACCTCCCTTTCCTGTTCCAGTCGCGTATGGTTCGCGGGAAGAACGACTGTCTGAAAGCCTCCGTGCGCGCTCTAATCTCTCTAATTTTACATTCGTGATCTCCTCGGGAGGTATAAGTAGGGGGAAGCAATATATTCGATACCTCATCTAGAAACGCACCCTCTCGAAACCTGGCGAGCAAGCTACACCGCGATGCAGAGCGCCTCTCTTGCAGAGTCTGCCACTTGAGTTCGTTAAACATCTCCGTAACGCTATCACGGTTACCAAATAACCCTGTGACGAAACGCGCCGCTCTTCTTTGGATCTTCTCTATCTCCTCCGTCAACCCGATCTGGTACGGATCCCACACTGATGAGCAATACTCAAGTATAGGTCGAACGAGTGTTTTGTAAGCCACCTCCTTTGTTGATGGACTACATTTTCTAAGGACTCTCCCAATGAATCTCAACCTGGTACCCGCCTTACCAACAATTAATTTTATATGACCATTCCACTTCAAATCGTTCCGCACGGATACTCCCAGATATTTTACAGAAGTAACTGCTACCAGTGTTTCTTCCGCTATCATATAATCATACAGTAAAGGATCCTTCTTTCTATGTATTCGCAATACATTACATTTGTCTATGTTAAGAGTCAGTTGCCACTCCCTGCACCAAGTGCGTATCCGCTGCAGATCTTCCTGCATTTCGCTGCAATTTTCTAATACTGCAACTTCTCTGTATACTACAGCATCATCCGCGAAAAGCCGCATGGGATTTCCTACACTATCTACTAGGTCATTTACATATATTGTGAAAAACAATGGTCCCATAACACTCCCCTGTGGCACGCTAGAGGTTACTTTAACGTCTATAGACGTCACTCCATTGATAACAACATGCTGTGTTCTGTTTGCTAAAAACTCTTCAATCCAGCCACACAGCTGGTCTGATATTCCGTAGGCTCTTACTTTGTTTATCAGGCGACAGTGCGGAACTGTATCGAACGCCTTCCGGAAGTCAAGAAAAATAGCATCTACCTGGGAACCTGTATCTAATATTTTCTGGGTCTCATGAACAAATAATTAGTTAGGTTTAAGTAGTTCTAAGTTCTAGGGGACTGATGACCTCAGATGTTAAGTCCCATAGTGTTCAGAGCCATTTGAACCATTTGGACCTCCCCGGAATTTACGGGTATTAGGTAACTTGAGTGTGCAGATGTTGTGCCAACTCCCTCCAGCGGCCTACCAGGGCCTCATCTCTTTCATGTTAAGCTCTAATTAAGCCGTGATACTCAGCATCTCTGTCTCACTACATATGTCTCTCACCCACTGTCTCCGTTTGTCTTTCTTTCCCGCTAACAGCGTCTCCTCTCTCACTTGCACTGTCGCCTTTTGTTTTTCTTTCCCACTGCCATTGTCTCCATCACACCTCAACAGCTCAAAAATTCTGCTGTCCAACTTACGTTTTCCCCCCTGCTCATTTAAAATTTCGGTCCAAAATGTGCCAGTCTGGGAAGGTCCAGACCCCCCTAAGACTATATATGGTCTCAACTCATCTCTATTTTTCAGTTCCACTGTCTCCCCTCTCTCTTTTACTCTCTCTGCTTCTCTCTCCATCCGTCTCCCTTTCTCTTTTACTGCCACGTCTCTCCCTGACAATTAATATCTCTTCTCTCTTCGGCTCCCACTGTTATTATTTCTTCCATCTGTCTTTCTCTTTGACTGCCACTTCCTCTCTGCATCAATGTCTCCTCTCTCTGTCTCTCCCACAGGAACTCTCTCCTCCCTTTTCCACCTTCACTGTCTCTCTGCTACTCTCTTTCAGCACAAATAAAGCGAATGTGTTCGCATGCCAAAATTCTTCAAATCAAGAAATGATGGCTGAGGCAGCTGTTAGAGACTTTTAATGAGGAACATTGTCTTTTTTGTGCACCAACAAGAGCATTTTTCCCTGGTTCCCTTCTTTTCCCGGCTACAGCAGGGTGTACAGTTTATATAGAACGAATTCTATAGATCAGTAAAGTTTTGGCAATTTATTTATGTACTTCGACAAATTTTATGTACTTTGAAACATATAAAAACAAATGAGTACGCATAATATATGGTTAACAGGAAATCGTTTTCTTTATATTTTTTCTTAGTACTTTGCTCATCAATCGCAAGCCATCGAAAACGCTCGGCTCTTGTTTTGAATCGTAAAAGAGTAAAAATGTTATTAGAAATATTTTACTGAATTTGTCGTCTTTCCAGTTTCACATAATTTTTGGCAGTCCTTTCAAGTTCTTTTCAGGCATGTTAAGATCATTTTTACCCCATTTTTTGGCACTTCAGTGCCACTTTGGGTGTATTTCTATTGGCGTGAAATGCCCATTATACAGAGGCAGCGTGTCATATCTTTTTATCCGTGAAAAAAAAACTGACTATAAAGACAATTTAGTGGTCTCAGAACGCTTGCCATGTGTTCACTACAGCACTTAAAACTACATTTTATGCCTCAGACAGGATATTACGTGCATATTTCGCGTGCACAAGCAGGGTAACGTTGAACCTCCGGACGTCGGTAATTTCAACATTCCCCGAGAACATCACCTGAAGAACACATGGGAAAATTTCGCGGATTCACCATGAATAGAAATTATAAAGTGGCCATTCCCACAACTGGTACTTAAGGTACCAAAAAATCATGGGTTTTCCGATGTGTCTTGATAACGGATACGGATTTTCCAAAACGGGAAATTGACGTTTATTTATGAATGTCTGACGAGTGTGAAGCTAAAATTTCAGCCAATTTCTGTGGTTAGTTATTTAGATGATTGCAGTTCTCGGTCGAAAACGACTAGAAACCGGTTTCTGCACTTTTCTCGAACTTCTGGAGGTCGGTAACGGATAATGATACCAGACGAAACTTCAAAGTTCCCCAAGAATATCATCTTAAACACATACGGTAAAATTTCGATGATCTGCCACGAATAGAAATAATTGAAGTGGCCATTCACACAACTGGTACTTTTCGTACCCAAAAATCATGACTTTTCGTGGTTTTCTCAGGAACCACCCATGAAAAAATAGTGCTTTTATACGCCACCTAATGTTCACAGAAGACCACATATAGTGGAAAAGAACCAACCGATTTGCTCTATTTGCCTGGCCTGGAGGAAGTGTATAATGTTTAAATTTTGACCTTGTACTGTAAGGTAACTAGAGGATGACCGACGGCTATACAAACGGTTGCTAAGCTAAAGGCTAGCTATAACACTTGACTTAAGAAACAAAAAAATCCGGGGTAACGATAATAATTTTATACTGGTTACAGTAGAAATGTTCATGATCCTAGCAAACAAAAACAAATGGTTGAAATGGCTCTGAGCACTATGGGACTTAACAGCTGAGGTCATCAGTCCCCTAGAACTTAGAACTACTTAAAACCTAACTAACCTAAGGATATCACACACATCCATGCCCGAGGCAGGATTCGAACCTGCGACCGTAGCGGTCGCTCGGTTCCAGACTGTAGCGCCTAGAACTGCTCGGCTACTCCGGCCGGCCCCTTAGTAAACAAAATTATAAGAAAGAGCATCTTGTTTCAGTGACTACTGAGGACACCTTTAACTTTTAAGAAAAAAAGGCCAGAATACGAAAAGGAGAGAAACAACTTAGCTTGCATATATCGCGAATCTCTCGCCCAGCGCAAAGTCTTAAGCGAGTGGGAAAAAGCGCAGGCGATTCCTTTGTATAAGAAAGGCAAAAGAACAGATCCGCAAAATTGCAGATTAATGTCCCTAATATCGATTTGCTGCAGAATCCTTGAACATATTCTCAGTTCGAATATAATTCATCATTGTTTTAGAAAGCATCGCTCGTGCGAAACTCAGCTTGACCTTTTCTCACATCATATACTACAAACTATGGATGAAGGTCAACAAAGCATTTGACACGGGGCCCAATTGCAGGCTGTTAAAAAAGGTAGGAGCATGTGGAATAAGTTCACAGATACGTGAGTTGTTCGAAGACTTCTTAAGTTAAAGAACCCAGTATATTGTCTTCGACGGCGAATGTTCATTAGAGATAATGGTATCGTCAGGAGCACCCCAGGGAAGTATGACAGAACCGCTATTATTCTCTATATACAGAAATGATTTGGCGGACAGTGTGGGCAGCTATCTGTGGTTGTCTGCTGATGGTGCTGTGGTGTACGGTAAGGTGTCAAGTTGAGGAAGTATAGGAGGACACAAGATGACTTACAAGGGGAGGCCGCCAATTGTGAAATTCAGATTCGATTCATACTGCGCATAATAAAAGCTCATGGCCAGAGGTGTAATGTGGCAAAGCACCAAGATGCACTTCTCAGCCGTTGTCGAGAAAATCAACAGTTAAAAGAAACCGTTGCGGTGAAATACTCTCTACGATTAATGATTTTTTACAGCGTCATAGTGCAGCGGTAAGCGCTGGGGTTCGTAATCCGAAAGTCGCCGGATCAAATCTCGCGCCATGCAATATTATTTTTTTATTATTAGTTTTTTGCAATTCAAATATATATATATATATATATATATATATATATATATATATATATATATATATATATATATATATATATATATATAAACTATTAATGAATTGCTTATGCATGTTGGTGAAGGCGGATCGCTCTCCAATTGTACCGCCTCCATTTTTCCGTTTGTTTAACAGGGTGTACCAAAGCTGTCCCGTCCGCACTGATTTTCGACGATGTTATAAGTTGCGCTAGGGACCGCATCTACCTTCTTTCGAAGTTAGCAGGCAACTACGCTGTTATGGGGCGGCTCGTTTCGGCCCATTCAACATCTGTCCTTCAAGTGTAACGAGCGAGTAACGGAGTTTATATTTCATATCTGCCACAGCAAGTTTGTGTTCGTGGGATCTCTATTCTAATTCGAACGTTTGACTTACGCTATACGTATTCGTTTCTACGTCTTCAGTTAACTATACGTGGTTAACATTATGAAGACAATTAATAACATTTGTGAAATACAACTTTGTTTGCGGAAAACATAATGATGTTCGAAGTCGCCAGTTTTTCCACGACAAACGACTTTCAACAACTTATTGTATGCTTAATTGTTGCAACTGATTGCCGGGATATATATATATATATATATATATATATATATATATATATATATATATATATATATATATATATGAATTACAAAAAGCAAATTCTAAAAAAAAAAAGTTGCATGGAGCGAGATTCGATCCGGCGACCTTCGGGTTACGAACCCGAGCGCTTACCGCTGCACCACCACGCTGTAGAAAATTACTAATCGTAGAGAGTATTTCACCGCAACGGTTTCTTTTAACTGTCGATTTTCTCGACAACGGCTGAGAAGTGCATCTTGGTGCTTTGCCACATTACATCTCTGGCCATGAGCTTTTATTATGCGCAGTATGAATCGAATTTGAATTTCACAATTGGCGGCCTCCCCTTGTTAGACAAAATTTCTTGTTGTGTGGTAATAACTAGTTCTAAATGTAGAAAAATGTAAGTTAAAGCGGATGAGTGGGAAAAACAAACACGTAAAGTTCGAAAACAGAATTAGTAGTGTTCTGCTTGCTCTGATTCATTTACTTTTCGACGATTCCTTGTCCTAGGAACCAACGGCACTGTAGACATATAATAAGATGAACCACGATCTCTGTTATACATCTCACATGTCTGAAATGTACGATAAGCAATAACTTCTCGGCTGTTAAAAGTCTCCAGCCCTGATACAGTCTCCACTTTACCACCACGAACTAGAGCCACAGTAACCCAACCATTACCATGTGTACTATCATCAGCATTAGTAAGTGTAAAATTCAGTACGTATCCACAAAACACTGAAGGACCATGAAGAATAACTTGCGCACCTACTCCGCTCTTCGTAGTAATAGATATATTATCAATAGCTTTATACACTGTAAGTCCATCCCGATAGCTGAGTGCTCAGCGCGGCGGTCTGTTATGCCAAGGGGCTCGGGATCGATTCCCGGGTGGGTCGGGGATTTTCTCCGCTCAGGGACTGGGTGTTGTGTTGTCCTCATTATCATTTCATCATCATCAGTGGAAGGCAACGGGAAACCACGACTGGAATCACTTCCCTAGACGCTCATGCGGTGGACCTCTCTGACGAGGCTTCATAAGGCAGAACACAAAGTTAAGTTATACATTATAAGGCGCGTACGCCTTCTCCTCCTAAAATATCTAGGCGTAAAGGTGCAAAACGGTATAAAATGGAACGAGCCTATGAGGACTGTGGAACGAAAGGAGAATGGTCGACTTCGGTTTATTGGGAGAATTCTGGGACAGTGTGGTTCATCTTTAAAGGAGATCGCTTGAAGAAAGCTAGTGCGATGTATTTTTGAGGACTGCTCGAGTGTTTAGAATCCGTACAAGGTCGGATTAAAGGAAGGCATCGAAGCAATTCAGAGTGGAGCTGCTAGACTTGTTACTGGTAGAGTCGAACAACACACAAGTATTACGGAGATGATTCGGGTTGGGAAACCCTGGAGGGAAAGCGACATTCTTTTCGAGGCATGCTATTGAGAAAATTTAGAGAGCCGACATTTGAAGCTGACTGCAAAACGATTCCGTTGCCTCCAATGTACAATAAGCCTAAGAACCACCAAGGTAAGAACTGGGAAGTTAGGGCCCAATGGGGCGGGGGGGGGGGGGGGGGGAACGTATAGATAGTCGTTTTACCTTCGCTCTATTTGCGAGTAGAACTAGAAAGGGAAAGACTGATAGTGGTACGGGGTACACTCTGCCAAGCGCCGTTAAGGTGTAGTGCGGAGTAACGATGTAGATGTAGATGACAACATGTGTAGATTCTTAGCTTGTGCTGTCTACAAGTACTGCGTCGGCTAGTAGGTAATACCAAATGCTGAGGGTCGTTTGCGAGTGACCTTCACCCAAATGTAAGCTTCGCAGCCCCGGATACCGGGAGAAGCACTGCTCCGAATATCTTTTCCTTGGCAGACAAGAGGAAAACATCGGGTCATCAGACTGTTTTATCGAGCCGCGGTCCACTGTGCCGCCTTAACGATGCACCATATCGAGCCATTAGTCGGGCGCCAGTCTGCCTGCTGATTGGCGCGACAGATGCTCGTCTGTTTCGTGGAACAGAGCGAGTTGCGCTAGCCAGACACCACTAATCACCTCGCACCGTGCTCGATTTGTTGACGACAAGGGCGCCGGACATCCCCGAGGGTGTCCACGCTTAGACGGGGGATCAGTGACCAGTGATGACGGTTCAGTTTGTGACACTGCGTCTGTATCTACCAAGATTAAATTGTCTTTTTGTGTAGGTATTGGGAACAATAACTTCCTCCATAATATAGACCACAGTATTTTTCTTAGTTTGAACTGAAAATTGTTAATACAAGGTGCCCATAAAAGAACGTCCCAGTTATAAATTTTAATAGTATCAACTGTATGCGTTGTACAGTTCTGGTTCAAGCTCACAATTAAAGAGTTTACTCAAACAGTTTTGGATACGTGCATGAGCGATTACTACTTTGTTGTTTTCCCGCTTGCAGCACCACATAGGCAAAATGACGACTCCTGAGCGTAAAGCATATTGTGTTCTGCAACTTTATAAGAGTGAATGTGTAAGTTCGGTTAACACGCGATTCGTTTAAAATTTAATTGTGATCCCCCATATGGCAAAAACATGCGCTGACGGTATAGTCAAATAAGGCAAGATGTGTGTGTAAAGAGGAAAGAACAGCACGATTAGAAGTATCAGTAGAGTATGTTGACTCTGTGAGAGCGTCTTGCCTTCGTAGTGCTAATAAGGGAACCTCCCCATCGCACCCCCCTCACATTTAGTTATAAGTTGGCACAGGGATAGGCCTTGAAAAACTGAACACAGATCAATCGAGAAAACAGGAAGAAGTTGTGTGGAACTATGAAAAAAATAAGCAAAATATACAAACTGAGTAGGCCATGCGCAAGGTAGGCAACATCTAGGAGAGTGTCAGCTTGCGAGCGCCATGGTCCCGTGGTTAGCGTGAGCTACTGCGGAACGAGAGGTCTTTGGTTCAAATCTTCTCTCGAGTGAAAAGTTTAATTTTTTATTTTCAGACAATTATTAAAGTTCAGGCACTCACACATAATCAACTTCGCTCTCCAAAATTCCAGGACATGTTTAGATTTGCTTGGACATATGCAGGATTTGACGGTCTACACACGGAAACATTTGAAAACGTAAAAAACATATGTTTTGACAGAGCACAGGGAAAACTGTGCGACTGTGAAACTGTTGCATTCATTTATTGCAGTTTATGTGACAAACTCTTATGTTTTCATCACTTCTTTGGGAGTGATTATCACATCCACAAGAAAACCTAAATCGGGCAAGGTAGAAGAATCTTTTTACCCATTCGCCAAGTGTGCAAATTAGGTGGGTCGACAGCATATTCCTGTCATGTGACGCACATGCCGTCACCAGTGTGTTATAGAATATATCAGACGTGTTTTCCTGTGGGAATCGGTTGACCTATGACCTTGCGATCAAATGTTTTCGGTTCCTATTGGAGAGGCACGTCCTTTCGTCTACAAATCGCACGGTTTTGCGGTGCGGTCGCAAAACACAGACACTAAACTTATTACAGTGAACAGAGACGCCAATGAATGAACGGACAGAGCATAACTTTGCGAAAATAAAGAAAGTAAAATTTTCACCCGAGGGAGGACTCAAACCAAGAACCTCTCGTTCCGCATTTCCTCACTCTAACCACGGGACCACGGCACTCAACAGCTCACATTCTCATTGATGTTGCCTATCTTGCACATGGACTACTCAGTTTGTATATTTTGCTTATTTTTTCATAGTTTCACACAACTTCTTCCTGTTTTCTCGATTGATCTGTGTTCAGTTTTTCAAGGCCTATCCACTGCGTCAATTTATAATTAAATCTGAGGGGGTGCGATGGGGAGGTTCCCTTGTAAGAGGTGTGTTCAGAAAGCAAGTCTTGTGACTTCAGTTGCCACAGACCACAGTGTGGAAGGTTTTAAGAAAACGTTTACACATGCGTCCGTAGCGTTCTCAGTTGGTACAGACCTTAAAGCCAAATGACTATGGTATCTGTTATAACTTGGCAAGTGAAGTGTTTCAGTGGGAAGATGACTTTCTTGACCGTGTGGTGTTCAGTGTGAGGTACTTGACATATAAGTGGAAAGTAAATACTGGTGTCCATAATGATAGTATGTTGGGATGAGAACACCCTCATGACTTCGTACAATATCAAAGAGGTTCCCCATAGTTAAAGGCTGTCATCTTTTTGTTCCGACGTCGAGTATACGGACTATTTTTTTTTCGCTCAAGCTACTGTAACAGGGTCTCTCTGTACGAGTGTGGCTGAACATCGAAGATCTTGACCGTTGGAGTGGTCATAATGGTCAATAACGCAGGCACTTTTTCGTGGGCTTCACGCTCAGGTAACCTCAGGACATGCGACTTATTTTTTACTGCTTTGGGACTTCATGACAGATCGTGTCTACGTTCCACCACTACCTGATGCTTTGCTAGAGCTGATACGGAGTGCAAGAGAGGGTATTCAAGTTCGTTGAAACCGCTTAAAGAATAGAGAAGTTCCGTTTATCTGTTGTATAAGTAGAATCAACGTTTCCGTTGTGTTCTTTATGTCTTTTTGAAATTTTCCAGTGATTTTCTTTCAACCTTTTATGCGCTCGTTCACATAGGATTCCCTTTTAATAAAATTTTCATCAGCAGAAATGTCTTTGATACTTTATGCGTATATTATTACGTTAATTTTTATGGTTTTAAACCTCAGTCGGTAAAAACTGAACCCTATACTATCTCTTCGTTATCTGTCTGTTTGTCTGTCTGTGTGTCTGTCAGGACCCCTTTCTCTCAGGATAGGGAGACCTATCAACTTCAAATTTATGTCACATGCTATCCCTTGGCAGTGTAATTATCGATTTTCGATTTTTTTGCTTACTTTTGTTGTGAAACATCGTTTCTCGCCAAATTTCTCGATTCTTGGCTGACCCCATGGATATTGGTGAGGAGGTTTGCAAGTGGCAAAATATGTGCCAGCAATGCAATTACCAGTTAGCGTAGCACGTTAATAAAACTGCAAAAGTAACAAAATAAATGGAAAAGTACAATAGCCAATGCGAAATTACTCTTGTAGTTCTTGAAATTCCCGGAACTGATAGCTTACCTGTATCGATATCGATAACAGGCAAAAATCGTCAAAATTCTCGTTGCCAGGATAGATGAACAATCTGCATACATAATTATGTTTATAAGGTACTCTTCGGTGCACGAGTCTTAATCGCACATATCTGGATTATTGTTGAATAAAATTCTTCTAACACGACAGGCAAGAAGACCGTAAGGGCAACTGCAGAAGGGCAGAAAGATATCATGTGTTGTGGAACACATTTCGCAGCCAAAAGACCGTCGGATTCTGTTTGATAAAGCTCAGCTTTGGCTGCCACGACCGAGTATTACAATGGGATATATATGAAGGCGGTAGAGTCTATTAAAGACAAGAGTAAGCTTAGCTAGGAGGAGAATGCGAAACTGAATGGTATCTGTATTCAAGTACTTAAGAATTGCGTACCAGTCTTTCACCGTGGAGCGGTAACATTTGCGGATGATCG
This sequence comes from Schistocerca serialis cubense, assembly GCF_023864345.2. Classification (NCBI taxonomy): domain Eukaryota; kingdom Metazoa; phylum Arthropoda; class Insecta; order Orthoptera; family Acrididae; genus Schistocerca; species Schistocerca serialis. The sequence continues at coordinate 570,669,760 of NC_064645.1, forward strand.
GAACCGACAACGGATAATTGCACTCGGCTTTTGAGAACATGTGACGTCACTTCCTTCTGTGGGGGCATGCGGAAACGAGACATCAGTGACTTGCGAGGCGGGGTGTGAAATGGATGTTCATAGGGACCGTAACCCACTTTTGTCCTGCGTAGATGGGTACGAAATGTTGAGTTCCTTCGAGAAATTCACTTGAACATGGCATACAAGCCCTGAGCGTTTTTACTAGAGTGATATTGTATAAACTTGTACATGATGAAGATGATGGTCATTATATAATATGTAAAACACAGCACAGTCACATTAATGTAGCCACTGCCTATGTTCGACGGCAACGTGCAATAACCACTCACAGAAGGCAGGGTGGCAGCACTAGCAGTGGAGGGCACGTAAACAAAGCGTGTCGGGGGCGCCGAAAACAGTGCACTAGTTGTCGCAATGCAGAAACGGAGTGTTTTATCTGACTTTTAAAAAGAAGCGATAATTGGCTTTTGGGGCGAGAATGGAAGTATGTGCTGTCAGGGTTAAAGTATACTGTGCAAAAGGGCGCTGTACAAAACCGGCGCACAGGCGTCTGTGGTCCACTACTACCCATAGATGACAGGGTGAACGGCGCCTGTGGAAATGTATACGGGCGAATAGACGTGCAACTCTTGAGCACCTGATCACCGAGGTGAACCAATGGGCTACCCACAGTGTCCCTTTAACGACCGTTCAGTGAACCTTGCTGCGTATGGGCCTGTGCTGCAGGCGCCTGTTTCATGCACCCGTGTTCGAAGACTGGAATTCGCACGTCAATAACTTAACCGCACGTCCACTAACAAGGGGAGGCCGCCAATTGTGAAATTCAGATTCGATTCATACTGCACATAATAAAAGCTCATGGCCAGAGGTGTAATGTGGCAAAGCACCAAGATGCACTTCTCATCCGTTGTCGAGAAAATCGACAGTTAAAAGACACCGTTGCGTTGAAATACTCTCTACGATTAACAACTGTCTATAGCGTCGTGGTGCAGCGTTAAGCGCTCGGGTTCGTAATCCTAAGGTCGCCGGATCGAATATCGCGCCATGCAAATTTTTTTTAATATTAGTTTTTTGTAATTCCAATATATATATGCTTATGCATGTTGGTGAAGGCCGATCGCTCTCCAATCGTACCGCCTCCATTTTTCCGTTTGTTTAACAGGGTGTACTAAAGCTCTCACGTCCACACTGATTTTCGACGATGTTACAAGTTGCGCTAGGGACCGCATCTACCTCCTTTCGAAGTTAGCAGGCAACTACGCTGTTATGCGGCGGCTCGTTTCGGCCCATTCAACATCTGTCCTTCAAGTGTAACGAGCGAGTAACGGAATTTATATTTCATACCTGCCGCAGCAAATTTGTGTTCGTGGGGTCTATACTCTAATTCGAAGGTTTGACTTACGCTATGCGAATTCGTTTCGGAATATCGTTTCTACGTCTTCCGTTAACTATACGTCGTTAACATTATGAAGACAATTAATAACATTTGTGAAATACAACTTTGTTTGCGGTTTTTCCATGACTTTCAACAACTTATTATATGCATAATTGTTGCAACTGATTGCCGGGAATTTTATATATATATATATATATATATATATATATATATATATATATATATATATGTGTGTGTGTGTGTGTGTGTGTGTGTGTGTGTGTGTGTGTGTGTGTGTGTGTGTATACATTTGAATTACAAAAAACAAATACTAAAAAAAAAAAAGGTTGCATCGCGCAAGACTCGAACCGGTGACCATCGGATTACGGCTCCGAGCGCTTACCGCTGCGCCACGACGCTGTAGAAGATTATTAATCGTAGAGAGTATTTCACCGCAACGGTTTCTTTTAACTGTCGATTTTCTCGAAAACGGCTGAGAAGTGCATCTTGGTGCTTTGCCACATTACACCTCTGGCCATGAGCTTCTATTATGCGCAGTATGAATCGAATCTGAATTTCACAATTGGCGGCCTCCCCTTGTAAGTGGCGAAAGGTGGCCTTTTCAGATGAACCACGTTTTATGATCCATCGGGCAGATGGCTGCTGGCATGTACGGCGTGCAGCGTCTGAAAGCGAACACCCTGCAACAGTCGTCCAAAGGGTCCAGACCAGAGGAAAGAGCGTTATGTCTGGGGAATGTTTTTGTGGCATTCTCTCTTTGATCTCGTCATTCTGCAAGGCAAATTGGACCAAACCAGTACACATCTATCCTTGGGGACGACGTCCATCCTTAGATGCAGTTAGATTTTCTCAGTCTGAAGGCATTTAACAATGCAACAATGCAACGTGTCACACAGCTCACAGTGTACATGCGTAGTTAGAAGAAGACAAGCATGAGTTTACCGTACTAACCTGGCCACCAAACACCCAATGGAGAATCTGTGGAGCCACCTCGATCGGGCTGCTCACGCCACGGATCCTCAGGCAAGAAACCTAGCGCAGCTGGCAACAGCACTGGAGTCGGTGTGGCTCCACATCCCTGTCGGTAGATTTCAGAACCTCGTTGGCTCTCTTCCTGCACATCTCGCAGATGTCCGCGGTGCAAAAGGTGGTTATTCAAGCATTTGGCATGTGGTCACATTAATGTGAGTGGACCGCGTACGTTGCTAGGTGCTCGACGTCAGAGTCCGCAGCGTCCTTATGAGGATCCTTAAGAGATGTGTACGACGAAAAAAAAAAAAACATAAACGTTTCCTGTAAGATCGCGATCACACACATGCACATACTCACACACACACAGGTATATGAATCGCTAACTGCAGAAAGAAAACACGTCCATAATTTTCAAAATTCATTTTACTGCTTCAAAGAAGTGCAATTGGGCTGGTGCATTACATATCATTCTTTTCCATGATGTATGGGAAAAATTATTGGTCAGATTTGATGTATTGCAGTGTTATAAAGCAAATCAAAAACTGATTGAAACTTCCTGGCAGATTAAAACTGTGTGCCGGACCGAGACTCGAACTCGGGACCTTTGACTTTCGCGGGCAAGTGCTCTACCAACTGAGCTACCCAAGAACGACTCACGCACCGTACTCACAGCTTTAAGCTCCCCTGCGAACCTTGCAGAACTAGCACTCCTTTCTTCCAGTCTGACTGAGAGGAGATGGAGACCAGCAGCACATACTCTGCAAACGTCAAAACACACACCGCACAGTGCGACCCAGCAGATAGCGGCTGAGCTACACGATCATGTGACCTATCGCAGCGCCCTCTAGTGGTGAACTCGCAAACTAGCTCAGTTCTGTCGTCTGCTGGATTGGAGGCAGTTGTCGCTTGTGGGGTGGGAGCTTATATGTAGGTTTTAGAAGTGAAAAACAGTTCCAGCAGAGACAGATGTTTCCATGTATTGTGTAATGCATCTTTAATGTATCTCGATGCAAAGCATTTGTTTGCAGGTCTGTATTCTTCCACTTTATATGTTCAACCATTAATGTTCGCTTCCATTCTTCATATAGGAGGCTATGGGTGCACTCTTTGGCTGTATGCTTACAGGCAGCATGGCTGTTAAACTCCACCCGGTCAGACACGAATAGCTCTTCGATAAACCACATGCTCCTTCCACACTGCCAGCTCAGTAAGCACTGATATCTCAGCCTCTTGCGGTAGTAACACCACACTAAGCCGCTACTGCTGTAGGTAGATAATAAATTCAAACAAATTTCAACAAATTTCGACCAATTTAAACAAATTTATACAAATTGAAACAAATCATATTGGAACTGAATGACATCTTGAGCAGTTTCTAGCGGGGGGGGGGGGGGGGCAACACCATGCTAACTCCCCACAGCTGCAGGCATAAGTTGTTAGAGCGAAATTCCCTCCAAAATTCGAAATTCCTAACCATTTTCCAAGAGGATGACGTGCCATCATGCAAAAAGTCAGAAAGGGGGTGGGGGGGGGGTGCAGGGGACTACCAGGTAACCCATAGAAGCACATAATTCTGTTTCCCGCCAAAATTCAAATGTCCTGCCAGGGGGCGTGGAACTTTCCTGCCAAAAGCCACTATCTTGGATAACGGTACTAGTGTCATAAGCTGTCACGAATGCCCTCTTGGATTATGTCATGCGCTGTTGCCAAGCCGACAGGCCACCATCTTGGATGATGTCATCCCCGCCAGCTTGGTTACATCTGGCAACAATGGAGAGTGGGGTAGTACAAAGTTTGTCCTACTACTCGCGTATTCCTACATTTCTTCGGAATTCAAACTGATGTTCCCCATGGTCGGTTTCTACCTATTTTTCCGTATGTCTGTAAAGAATTCATGTTGCAGACACGAGTTATTTAACTTATATTTCGGTAATATTCACACCTGTCAGGATCTGTTTATTTCCATCAAAACGAATCTAAAATTATTCACTTTTATGAAAAAAGTATTAATTGTAATTCAAATTTAATCTTAATTAGTTGTAACAGTCATTTCATACAAAACATACAATTCTTTATGATTTAATTGATGATATTTTAGACCATTAACTTTATTTAAAACCTTTTACAATGTTTGAAACAATTAAAAAACAAAACAAAAGTTTAGCTGAAGGTAGAATCAAAGTTGAGTTATCCACATGGCAAGCGAGTCTGCTACAGGTGCACCCACTTCGCTGTGCTGCCTTAGAATAGAAATTAACCATTATATGAGCTTCACATAAAAATTCAAAGCCCTTTTTCTCGGAATCTTCTGGTTAGTGCTCCTTACAACTTTTGTGGGTGGACACCCTTGAGGAATACTACTAACCTGTGAAGTCTCATCCCGAGATGAATTTCTGAGACCGTGAGGTCACTTTGTCAGAATAGTTACATAAAGCGAATTCATCATTCTGTTATCTACATGTATTCGTTTAAATCGACACAAAACTCAGAATACATCCGAGAAATGGAAAGTTCTCTCTCTCCCTCTCTGTCTGTTTACGCGCACCTAATATGCATGTGAAAATATATACGAATACTAAAGCATCACATGGAATTATAATCACCTGGTGTATCTGATTCAGCGTTATCTAGCAGGTACCTTTGAAAATTTTCTGTAAAAAATAAAATAAAAATAAATTGAGCGAGACGTTATTAAATTTAATCACAAAGCCCAAGACTTTATTAAATTAAATGTTAATGAGAAAGCATGCTGGAAAATCTCACATTGCGCTATTGTGATTGAATTCTTTTGACCATAAACTATTTCTTGTATGAGAGGTTTAGTAAAGCTTTCATTTTCAATATGGCAGTTTTTACCAGTATTCTACAAAAGCTCTGTATTTCTTTTGATTTAACATCATTCCCTGCGTTCCATCGTGAATAAGAGCGTTTAACCTTTCACTAACATTTCAGCGCTGCCCTGTCAAACTAGCGATTCCAAAATGCGTTTTCTATTGTCTGGAAAGTGTGCGCACAAGTACAGTTTCTAAATCATGCATAAGACTTTTTGGATTGTCCTATTTCTGCCTGAGTACTCCTTCAGCCAGAGATTTCTACCGATTGTTACAAAATGTGTTATCAACTATGACAGGGACACACCTTTTTAAAGTAATGTGAATACCGGTATCAGACTTGACAAGAACATAAAAGGAAGTTCCCCACCCCTTGTTACACAAAAACATGATAGCCATTCAATTTACACGTTTTCAAGTCTGACTTCACATTTTTATTCATCACCTCTTCACCTCATAATCAATCTCAGGCAGTACATTTTTATTTCAATGGCGTTTGCTACTGAGGTCTTACACACCACACTGGAAGTCTCATGTTGCCATCGGACGACTAAACAGCCTAACGGCTTGTCTGGCCGGTAATACGAGACCAGCCTTAAGAAACACTCTCAAGGCAACTCGGCGGCGGGGACATTTGCGATGAAATGGACAATAGGGGAGTTGTAAGCTTCAAAGAGACGGTCCTTGGAACTCCCAAAAAGTACAGTCAGCGACTCGGTAATCAAAATTAGTGCTTTATCTAAAAGTGTAAGTGGTATATAGCACCGTGTATATATTTCTGTTGCTGTCTGTTGTTATTATCATAGGAACTTACCTTCATACTTAAAATTTTTGTACGGAGTGTGCTGATTCGCCATTCTTACTCTTCAAAATAAATGGTTCAAATGGCTCTGAGCACTATGGGACTCAACATCTTAGGTCATAAGTCCCCTAGAACTTAGAACTACTTAAACCTAACTAACCTAAGGACATCACACACACCCATGCCCGAGGCAGGATTCGAACCTGCGACCGTAGCAGTCCCGCGGTTCCGGACTGCAGCGCCAGAACCGCTAGACCACCGCGGCCGGCTTCTTACTCTTCACTTGACTTTCTAACACACGAATAAATTTAAATGAATGTAATTACTTTTGTTTCAAAAGCAAATGTGTCGATTATTTTTGCCGTTTATTGCTCAGATTTAGCAACTATTGTACAACTCGTTTCTTCAGTGTTGGGAAACAGTTTTACGCCATTGACGCTTTATTATCACGTCTGTGTGGTCATCCCATAACTTACTGTTGTGGTGGCTTATTTGGTACGTTAAATAACGTACGTATTACAATCCACATAGGTTTCCTATCTTCCACATCTACTGAGATGGCTGAAAGTGTCGTGAACAAAATTCTGCTTTGTTGAGTAGATATACGACTTCTTTCTACAAAAAGGCAGGTCTTCTGGTGTATACTAGCAATTTTTTGTTATTAAAGGAAAATGACATTATTCCGTAAATGTCTGAACGTTACAAGATAATCGTAAATAAACTGCACTGTAATGTTCCGTTTCGTACCTCTCAGGAACGTTAGGCTACTATATAATGACAAATATGGTGGTTTTTTTAGTTATTATCGATTTTTATGGTACTGCATACACTCCATTTTGTAAAAACTATGTTACAATTCAATATAAACGCACTCATTCGATATCGTATTCAGAAGCTTGCTGGCCCTTTGGGGCGCTGCTATTGCTGTGGGTAGCAAAAACGAGACGGAGTGTCGCGAATGTTATGTTAAACTGTGGCTACACCTTGTGCTTTTAACTGCCAATCGTTTTTTCATGGCAGTACCATGGGGTAAAAACAGAAAGGAGTTGCCACTATGTCGAAAATTTGAAGCCGATGTCCGTCATCTTAAGTAGCCCACAACATTAAGTACACCTCCATGGTTCGCCGCGGTGATACTTCCCCGTGACATCGCTCTGACGCGTTTCGACCGCTGGGGATGACTATCGACTTTTGCGGTTGTTTCCTAAATAGCATCTGGCACTTTGTTGATTAATCAAAAATGCGAGCTTGCGTCCTTACGGGTGTACAAATTCATTCGATCGTAATCGAAAGTTTAGAGGAATCACATTTCATTCTTAAATGGGGCCGTTAAAGCAATATTTTATTTTGTATACATGAATTATGGTTGCGCTGTTTACTTTTATTCATTCCTGCGTTTATCATTGTCTTTCAAACCGCAAACGCATCTACGTCAACGGTCTCGTCCCTGCATGACGTACAACTACATGACCGCGCTTATTGTAGGTGTTGCGCTTCATGCCCAAAATTCCTCCCGTCGACAATTATTCTCTGTTCATTTTTCCTCTCTCTTTAAAAAAGATTTTGGCTAGAACAGCCGGAGATAGGGGAGATGTGTGCACGTGAGTTTTGTGTGTATGATTATATGAATGTGTGTGTGTGTGCTGTGTTTCCTTTCCGAAGAAAGCCTTGGTCGAAAACTTAAGTGAACAGTCTATTTATTGCGCTTGCCTGCTGCTCGGCGTGTGAGTAGCAATCTGTCCGCTTCACAGTATAGTTTTTCCCTCATGAAGTTTGATGTAAACAATCCACTGCACTTCATCAGCAAGAGTGATGTTCATAATTACAATACCAGAAGAAGAAAAATTAGCCACATTAAAGTTGTGTGTGCATAAACAGGGGTTCAAAAAACTACGTCCAGAAGTTTTGATCACTTATCCAATCGAAAGTTTTGATCTCTTAGCCAGTGATATAAAATGCCTGACAGCAAACTAAAATTTGAAAGCAAATTGAAAACATTTCTCTTTGACAAGTCCTATTCCGTAGAAGACTGTCTATTATTGTAATGTGTAAATGGTGATGGTTGGAATTGCTAACATCTCTCTGTCTTCAATTAAAAAATAAAACTGTGATACATAATTAATAAGGAGGCATATTTACAACAAAAAAAAATTAAAATGACTCGTTCCACGTCATTATGACGAATGGTATATGGCACATGAAACTACAGGATTAACTATTGGTATATCATAAAGTATGGTATAGACGTCTCGTACTTGGGAAACCCCACAATAAAATTCAAAAGTGAACTGACGCAGACGATCAAAGGAGACGTACATTCCAATTGTGATACATCTACATCTACATCTACATGACTACTCTGCAATTCACTCCCGAACAGCGCGCGGGAAAAATGAACACCTAAACCTTTCTGTTCGAGCTCTGATTTCTCTTATTTTATTTTGATGATCATTCCTACCCATGTAGGTTGGGCTCAAAAAAATATTTTCGCGTTCGGAAGAGAAAGTTGGTGACTGAAGTTTCGTAAATAGGTCTCGCCGCGACGAAAAACGTCTTTGCTGTAATGACTTCCATCCCAATTCGCGTATCATATCTGCCTCACTCTCTCCCCTATTACGCGATAACACAAAACGAGCTGCCCTTTTTTGCACCCTTTCGATGTCCTCCGTCAATCCCACCTGGTAAGGATCCCACATCGCGCAGCAATATTCTAACAGAGGACGAACGAGTGTAGTGTAAGCGATCTCTTTAGTGGACTTGTTGCATCTTCTAAGTGTCCTGCCAATGAATCGCAACCTTTGGCTCGCCTTCCCCACAATATTATCTATGTGGTCTTTCCAACTGAAGTTGTTCGTAATTTTAACACCCAGGTACTTAGTTGAATTGACAGCCTTGAGAATTGTACTATTTATCGAGTAATCGAATTCCAACGGATTTTTTTTGGAACTCATGTGGATCACCTCACACTTTTCGTTATTTAGCGTCAACTGCCACCTGCCACACCATACAGCAATCTTTTCTAAATCGCTTTGCAACTGATACTGGTCTTCGGATGACCTTACTAGACGGTAAATTACAGCATCATCTGCGAACAACCTAAGAGAACTGCTCAGATTGTCACTCAGGTCATTTATATAGATCAGGAACAGCAGAGGTCCCAGGACGCTTCCCTGGGGAACACCTGATATCACTTCAGTTTTACTCGATGATTTGCCGTCTATTACTACGAACTGCGACCTTCCTGACAGGAAATCACGAATCCAGTCGCACAACTGAGACGATACCCCATAGGCCCGCAGCTTGATTAGAAGTCGCTTGTTCATCATTGGTTATTCTTGAAAAACTGACTGAGTTACGGTACCGGCTAGAAATATTCCGGAAAAATAAGTAAAATATACATGTTTAAGCAAAATATCCATTTAGTGAGGTCTAATCGTTTGACACCATTTAGTTAATCGCGTTTATAGTATTGCACGATGCTGGAATATCTTATATCTTTTTTATCTCGTAAACTACTGTTATTGGTCACACACTGAATGAAGCATCATAGACAAGATTTCAAAGCGAGAAGATGTGTAAACTACAGTAAACTAACGCACTGACAATTTAATAAAACAAGAACTCTATTCTCCATGAGGGTACACCTGTATGCTGCTCTGTTCCTTCGACATTTCAACAATCGTTCACTTTGTTGACAACTCAGGCTACAGACAGCAAGCCTTGCGTCCTCCGTCATTGCACACGTTTGTGGGCTAGCAAACAACATGTAGGTAAGTTATTTTTGTAAACGTGAACATTAAAAAAGTCGTGCATACGAGTTGAAAGCTGAAAATGTAACGAACGAAAAGCAATACCAGTAAGCAAACAAGCACTGGTTTCGGAGTTCTGACTTAATTTGCTATCGATATGAATACAGAAAAAGTGGAATTAAATGGATTATGAAAGCATGCTTTGAAAATCACTTCCTTCTCTTCTTGATTACTCGAAATATATGAACAAAAAATAAGTTACATTAATGAGACTAAACATGTCGTATTACTGGAGCAAATACGCATTTAAGAACAAGAAAACGTTCGAAATTGCCTACCTGACACTATGTTATTCATGTAAGCCCTGTAGTTTTTAGTTAGTTAATTGATTTGGGGGAAGGATCAAATAGCGAGCCCATCGGTCCCATCGAATTAGTGAAGGATGGGGAAGGAAGTGGGCTGTGCCCCTTCAGAGGAATCATCCCGGCATTTGCCTGAAGTGATTTTGGGAAATCACGGAAAACCTAAATCAGGATGGCCGGACACAGTCTTGAACCGTCGTCCTCCCGAATGCGAGTCCAGTGTGCTAACCAATGTGCCACCTCGCTCGGTTGAATTTTTTTGTATTTAATACTGTTGTTGCGTGCACGATAAAGAAATAATGAGTAGAAACAATCGTAAACGATAGTCTGCTAGTGCTTTGGGCTATTTTAGATGGTGACAGGCCGCACGTACTCTGGCTTCAAAACAACGTACAACAAGTCTATAGTACCATCTCACTTCTTCTTGTACCTCCATGTATAGTAAGCTTTAATGATGAATAAGCTTTAATGATGAATACTACCGGTACTATAGGACCACCGGAGCAACGACCAACTTTTTGTTTAGCTAGACATATCTTGGATTAGATAACATGAATTGACCTAAATGCTTCTTGCACATTTTTCAAGTATTGCGACAAAAGAAACATCTGGAAAGATAGCCATTAACTTGTGGTTGTGCAGTCAGTGATAAAAGCTCTATATCGCTCGGCGTAACTGTAATTTGTCTCCGATCGTTTTGCAGATCTGAGACACTCGCATTTTTCTCAATACGTATAACTGTTGTGTTGATTTATAAAGACCAAATAACCGCCTGTCAAGTCGCTGCACAGAAATTATATTATTACTAACAGTTCGGCTAGTATCTTTGGAAAACAAACGGTCTTCGTATTGTTATGCCGCCTTTTCGTGTCTAAACGCGACTAATGGGTTGTTTCGGAGAACAGCTAAATTCTGAATGATATTTCCCAGTGCAAAGGTAAACTGAAAGGAACATTTGATTTAAAATCACTCGTACTGATGGTTCAATATTTGTAGCGCAATCTCTTCCCATTAGTCAATGCGCAAAATACATTGTTAATGTAATTGCCCAATTGACATCTGTTTGCTCTTTCTAAAATTATTAATAATTAAGTTGTTGTAGAAGGTATTCTTTCACTAGCGTTATGCTGCCTATTGTTTGACGTATCTATTTTAAGAAAACATCTAATTTATCTTTTGTCTCGTGGTATTGCTTACTTTTGCCGTAGCAGTGTGATTTAGGGAGAGGACAAAAGCAAACTGGCATTAAACATTTACATTCTTACGTCATGAGACAAGAGTCGAAACATTGGATGCTTAGTGTTAGACCACATTTAATACCTATAAACGAGTTTTATGTGCTGAATATGGCGTACACCTAACAGATATGAGGGAACGAATCTCACCAAATAGATTATATGGTGACAGTCTGTTCGCCAGTGTAAAACATAATCCGAAAGACAGCCAAATACGGTTACCACCTGTCTCGATTTGGTAATTTCCAAGAATGTTTGCCTATCCAAGCCGCGGGGTCCAAACGATAGATGTTGAACGTGCGATTGTAAATCGATCTCGCGACTGTGGTGGCGGGCGTTATGATAAATTATTTGTGATTTGCTAGGGAGACCAAGACGATTTATGTCGGTAGTGAGTGGGATGTCGGGTATTGTTGACGTTTCTTCGGTCGATTGCCTCACGTGGGAGAATGTAATTCCATGCCCATGCAACGTAGAAAATTGTTTGAATTTTTGTCGGGAGTATGGACTAATACCGGTACAAAAAGTGTTGGCTACGCTTTCGGTAGAACTCGTAGAAAATAAATTAGAAGATGGCATCTTCTTCTCGGATTCGATAAATCCCTCCGATAAAGGTAATATTAAATGCTTTCCTGTGCCAGTAAATTATTTTTCTGAATGCTAGAGTGAAGGAGAAATTATTAATGATAGAAATAAAACAGCTGATACTACTTTCGAAAAACCTTAAATTTCCCATGATGAACACAGTTTGGAAGTTCCGAACATTTCGAATTTCGTCGCAGACAAGGCAACAGTGAACCAACATCGCTGAATTTTTCAAAATTTTAAAGTCTTTCAGTAGTAACATAACCACCTCCATAATTGCCGCTGGCTCTGACCTAGACTTAAACCAACTAGCAATCTAATTCAACCGAACAGTAACTGTCATGTTACACATATTATGACAAAAATGTGTCCAAAACTATTAAATTCGACGTTGTGAGTCTAGTATTGAAAGTCTACGATGGGTTCACATCTTATAGTAAGATTACTGATCAACTCAAAAAAAGTTTTGACTGTCTTGAACGCGGATATTTCAACAATTTTAGGGCATTTTCCTGTACGATGGTTGTCCGTGTTGCCGGCTCTTGAACTATTACTAACGTGAGACGCTGGGAAGCTATTCCGTTGTAAGGAGTAGGAGAGACAACCCTTTAACATGGCCTTTCATTAAAGACGTGGACTAAGAAGGTGAATAGTCACTCCCCCGCTTTTTACGCTGTTCATAGCTATGTGGGCTTTGCTACACAAAAAATTTTAAAAAGTGAAAATCGGAAAAGGCCACACATAAATTTTCGTTACGTTTTAGAATTCTCAAATAAAGTATTTGAACCGATATTAAAAGATTTTTTTCTGGTATGAATGAAATTTGAAAAAATCGGGCAGCTCACACCAGTCGGCCGGTGTGGCCGTGCGGTTCTAGGCGCTTCAGTTTGGAACCGCGTGACCGCTGCGGTCGCAGGTTCGAATCCTGCCTCGGACATGGATGTGTGTGATGTCCTTAGGTTAGTTAGGTTTAAATAGTTCTTGTTAAGTCCCATAGTGCTCGGAGCCATTTGAACCATTTTTGAAGCTCACACCACACAAATTTAGCAAAAAGATGTTACCAGCGGTAACTTTTAGCAGTGAAGCCTAAACTATATACACAAGTGGTTTAATTTCAAAACCTCGTCTTTTAAGAAATGCGCTCCCCTGAGCACGGAAAAGTAATATGTTTTAGTCTGTAGTCACTATTTATTTAGGAAAAGTAAATAAATTGGAACTGTAGACTAAAAGGCATACTTTTCCAGTACTGTATTGGTCGCTGTTCCACTGGCAGTACGTCGGAAATGTGTGATACGTTTCCTGACCGTGAAAGATGAGATGACCTATGACAGCCTTACAGAGATTACAAAAGACCATAATATAAAAGTAAACGGTGACAAAGTGTCCAATGAATTCGCACCTGTCATTGAAACTTTTAAAACTTCAGATTTATCAGCACACCTAAAATGGACTCATTTCTTTATTAAAACTGCAGCCTCGGACATGTGAGACAGCGGAATTCGTGCTTTCTATTCTTGGGTGCAAGGCACATGCAAAACGAGAGTCTTCACCGATGAAAAACTTGTCGGTTGATGAACGAAACAATCTTGAGATGAAATCTGTGGAAAGTGAACTTTTTGTTAAAATAAACTATAATATGATCTGCTCAGAGTTATGGCAGCGTGTTCTACTCGAGAAGCAACTTCTCAAGGTCGCTACATCTGTCCAACAAAATCAATGGAGCACTGACTTTCACCAACGTATAAGACAAACACTATTAACTTTTAAATATTTTATGTTTCAAGTACCGGTGAGGTAATTGTAGTTCAGTTTTGGAGTGATGATAAAACTGACGAACAGCACATTTAATATACAGCTGTTAATGTGCTACCTTTTCTCTGAAGTGTCCAGACTTGTGACTTGCCAAAGGTGGCAATCCTACAACCAAACGTTGCTCTGGAAAGAACACCGTCAGCTGCCGAATGATAATTTTGGCAGCAGTCCCTTACACAAAAAATTAAGACAATAGCATAATGTCTTACTCTCTCACTGACATGTTCCACACCCAGGAGGATCCTCTCTTTTGTGGGTCTATGGAATGAATAATTAATCTAATCTAAAACTGTTAATAATTGCCGGGAATTTTTTTAGTAAACTCTTGGTATGTGACTGTTATGTTGCTTATAAGGTAACTTGTTGTTGACCATTGATAAAGTTAGATTACCAGTAACTATACAACTTTGCGACATTCAGGGGATGACTCTTTGAGAACTTACGACAGTTTGTTGCATATTTAGCAAAACAACATATTTCAGTGGTTGCGGAGAAAAGGATATTACGAACTAACAACAATGTATCGTTATTTCGCTTGAGCTGTGTATGGGCGAGTGGGGTTTAGACTGCAATACAAACGAAATAAAATGAGGGGAAGAAATTACAATTCACATGAAGTTGGCGATAGACTGTTCCCTATTGCATTCGGATGCATTCTAGTGTCCGATTCCACTCATTGGCTTTGAGCAATGACGTCATACCCGAGACAAGGACACAAGGACGTTACATAGAGGCAATCGTTGATAGGAGCGGATGATATTCATAAACAAACGAATGTAGTATATGGTAAAATTACAACCACAAATCACGTAATTATTTATTTAGCCACGAATTACATCCAAACGAAATAAAATAGCGTTAATTTGTAATTATAATTACTGAATCTAATGGAACTACCGCGGGCAAGTAGGTGTTTCGGGCGAGGAGAAACTGAAATGTAGTACAATAACGGGAAAGTGAAATAAGTTATAATTTATATGAAACAATAACATGAAGTGTAGGAAATCCGACATAGAAATCCTAAATAAGGCCACTAGACAAAAAACGAGAATTCACAAAAGAAACAAATGTTGGAATCAATACTTAGATTTGTCTTATATACGTAATTCTAGTTACCTATTCCAATACTAGTTAATTATTTCGCTGTAGCTAGTAGGGCAATTATTAGCGCGGAACTCGTATTACATTGCTGTGTACACACCTGCCGGAAAATCGGCCTAAATAATGAACCGTAGAGTAGTTGGTATCGCTAACTACAACTGATCTATATAGGATGTCAGTTCTAGTTACCGGTTCCAACCATTCGATGGTTCACAATTTTGGACATGTCTGCAGTAAGTGTGTGAACCCTGTGTTCGCAACATTTCTAGTGTTCTTATTACTCTCTGAATTACTACGAAAAAGTATCAAATATTGTAGGTACCGATTCCGTTTTTTTTCTATTTCATAGTGGTGAAGAAAGCAATACCTAGTGTAGCCCGCCCGGTTCACCGCGCGGTCTGACGTACTGCTTTCCGGGCGGTAAGGCGTGCCGGTCCCCGGCACCAATCCGCCCGGCGGAGGTCCGGTGTGGCGTCTAGGCTGTGGATGGTTTTGAAGGCGGTTTCCCATCTGCCTCGGCGAATGCGGGCTGGTCCCCCGTATTTCGCCTCAGTTACATTATGTCGGCGATTACTGCGCAAACACTTTCCCCACGTGCGCGTATACCATAATTACTGCCGGCCGTGGTGGTCTCGCGGTTCTAGGCGCGCAGTCCGGAACCGCGCGACTGCTACGGTCGCAAGTTCGAATCCTGCCTCGGGCATGGATGTGTGTGATGTCCTTAGGTTAGTTAGGTTTAAGTAGTTCTAAGTTCTAGGGGACTGATGACCACAGCTGTTAAGTCCCATAGTGCCCAGAGCCATTTGAACCATTTGAACCATAATTACTCTACCACGAAAATATTGGGGTTACACTCTCTGGTGTGAGACATATTCTGCGGGGGGGGGGGGGCACTGGCGGCCGAACCGCACAATAACTTTAGATTCGGTGTGGGGCGGCGGTGGGGTGAGAGGACTGCTGTAGCCTGTTGTGGGGTTGCGAACCACTGAGGGCTACGGCGGGGACGAAGCCTCTCCGTCGTTTCTAGGTATCCAGTTCTATACAATACAATACCAAGTGTAGAAATCCTATAATACTGTAGGGTATCGCCCGCGGCGGTGGCCGAGCGGTTCTAGGCGCTTCAGTCCGGAACTATTTTTGTAGTGTATTCACGTGTTATAAGAACAATCTGAGTAACAAACGGCGGGATGTCGGGAATCGGTAACCAGAATTAACCTCTATAAATAGATTCTAGTTACCGATTCCTATATTTGTTACTTTATGTGAATTTTCGGTACTTGTATAATGGCTGCTCTTTCAAGATTTCAGAGTCGGTTTCTCCACATTTCATGCTTCAAAAGGTTCAAATGGCTCTGAGCACTATGGGACTTAACATCTGAGGTCAGCAGTCCCCTAGGACTTAGAAAACCTAACTAACCTAAGGACATCACACACATCGATGCTCGAGGCAGGATTCGAACCTGCGACCGTAGCAGTCACGCGGCTCCAGTTTCCTGCTTCTGTTCTTGTTATGTTTCATATAAACTGAAGAGCCAAAGAAACTGGTACACTTGCCTGATATCGTGTAGGGCCTCCGCGAGAACGCAGAAGTGCCACAACATGATGTGGCATGGCCTCGACTTAAGTCTGAGGTAGTGCTAGAGGCAATTGACACCATGAATCCTGCAGGGCTGTCCATAAATCCGTAAGAATACAAGGGGGTGGAGATTTCTTCTGAACAGCACGTTGCGACGCTTCCCAGATATGCTCAAAAATGTTCATGTCTGGAGAGTAAAAGTGTTCCTGGAACCACTCTGTAGGAATTCTGGACGTGTGGAGCGTCGTATTGTCCAACTGGAACTGTCCAATGCACAGTGAACAGGAGACCAGATAGGCTGCTTATGTACGTGTCACCTGTCAGAATCGTATCTAGACATATCAGGGGTACCATATCACTCCAACTGCACACCCCCACACTATTACAGAGCCTCCGCCAGCTTGAACAGTCCCCTGCTGACATGCAGGGTCCAGGGATTCATGAGGTTGTCTCCATTACCCATACGCTTCCATCCGCTCAATACAATTTGAAACGAGACTCGTCCGACCAGGCATCATGTTTCCAGTCATCCACAGTCGAATGTCGGTGTTGACGGGCCCAGGTGACGAATAAAGCTTTGTGTCGAGCAGTCATCAAAGGTGGACGAGTGGGCTTTCGGCTCCGAAAGCCCATATCGATGATGTTTCGTTGAAGGTTTCGCACGCTCACACTTCTTGATGGCCCAAAATTGAAATCTGCAGCAATTTGCGGAAGGTTGCATGTCTGTCACGTTGAACGATTCTCTTCGGTCGTCGTTGGTCCCGTTCTTGCAGGATCTTTTTCCGGCTGCATCGATGTCGGATATTTGATATTTTGCCGCCTTCCTGATATTCACGGTACATGCGTGAAATGGTCGTAGGGGAAAATCCCCACTTCATCGCTACCTCGGAGATGCTGTATCCCATCACTCGTGCGCCGACTAACTCACTTAAATCTTGATAATCTGCCATTGTAGCTGCAGTAACCGATCTAACGAGTGCACTAGACCCTTATTGTCTGATAGAGGGGTTACCAACAGCAGCGCCGTATTCTGCCTGTTTACGTATCTCTGTATTTGAATACACATGCCTGTACCAGTTTTTTTGGGGCTTCATTGGTGTGTTACCATTTCTTTCATTTTCCGTTGTTGTGCTATATTTAAGTTCTTCCCCGCCCCAAACCCCACTTTCCCGCGATAATCCTTTTAGATTCAATAATTATTATTATATACTGACGCTATTTTATAATATCACGACTTCAAACGCGCTATACTCCACTAGATTTAAAGATAACGGTGTTTTTCGTACATAAAATGCAATATTAAATTATAGCAGACATGTATATTTCTATTTTTCTGTTATTTTCGTTACGGTGCCTTAATTCTTTCTGCTATAATTCTTGGCTACGTAATTAATCAAATTAACTGTGATTGTTATTATATCGTATGCAGCGTTCGATTGTTTACGAATACGATCAGTTACTTTCAAAGATTGCCTCTATGTAGCGTCTTTGTCTTAGATAACGCCATTGCTCGAAGCCGACGAGTGGAACCGGACACTACAATTGAAACTCAAGGGATAATGGGAGGAAAGATTCGTGCTTGGTGTAGATATGAGTACCGGTGTATAAGGCAGATGTAATGAAGAACTGTATCAGTTATGTCAAAACGAAGCGCCTGGTTTGGAAAACTGCATTAAACCATCACCGAAAAATAGCGCATACGGAGATTATGCTTAGCTCTGAACATAACAGATTTCCTTATGTTAATTTTTTTTTCGTTGTCTGCTAAAATTTAGCTATATAGCTAAGAGAACTCGTCAGTACACCGTTGGGCGTGTTTGTCACTTTTATTTTTGTCGCTGTTACTTAGTCTTACGTCCCCACACGGAAATCTCATCTTTCTGTGAAACTTAGCTACTTATATCATTTCGCATATGTTTTCATTTTCGGTTTCATTCCACTACGTAAACGCGCTATCATACAAGGCCAGCTGTGACGTCAGTGACAGCATATTGATTGCGCCGCGTCAACATCATTATGATCACTACGTCGCCCAAAGTCGACAGTGTTGCACTGCATAGTTATATTCTTGGTTTATTGTTGCCCAGTAGTACAAACAGTACTTTTCGCGGAAGAATACGTGACACCTTTATCGAACGTTTTTAATTTCGTATTTTTTTAATTCGTTATTATTCTTGAGATAAAAATGTGCGCTATTGTGCACAGCTGGGAAATTCTAAGGTAATTTTAACACTGACAGGGTGAAGTATTCAAGCCTGACGGTCACGGTATTGATGGTTATGCAGTCTTAGTGCATACAAAGCCCTCTCCATCTTCGAAGACTATGCTCCAGAGTATGCAAACAAAGGTGATCACCGGACTGTCGAATGCTGGGCATTAATTATTTGGTGTGTTGGCTGACGGTCGGTGCTAACAGCTTTCTCACCGCAGCCAGCGTAATGCACCTTAGCTAGCAGCCGATACAGAGCTCAGTGCATTTGCATACACGTAAACGTTAGCAGACGCATCACATTGAGTTAAAGTTCACGGAAATGTTATAATGTAACCGAATTTGAAACGGTTTAAATTTATTAATGTACCTAATGAAGACACTCAAAATTGAAAACTAACATTGGTAGCGATAGGAACAGATGAATATCCATCGAAAGCTATCCCAGCAGTCATCGCACCGAGACTCTTCAGAGAGTGAACAATTAATACAAATTAAATTGGACTCGTTACCTACTAGCAAGCTCCAATCACATCTAATAATAATGATCAATAATGGATATCAACGACGGGAATTTTAGTATTGTAAATCAAAGTGTATTTGATAGTACAGTTTATACATGGTTTGAAGGCCACTTAGTACCATCACAGAAATGTTTAAGTCTGAAACGTCCCCTTAGAAAAATTTTACATGACTGTGCTTAAACTGACACACAATATTTTTGGCGCAACGCAATCTGACTTTCAAAAATCCCTACAAAAGAATGGCCCTGACTAACATTAACCTACACCTTCCACAAATCACTTACCTCACAAAAATCTTCGCTACTCGAACTACTGCAATGCAGCGAGCGCCACTACTGCCAGCTAAATAAAAGATTCAAACTACGGAAGGCACTAACTACTTTTAGGCATAGTTAGCAAATGAAAGAGTTTAATAGAGAACAAACAATGTATTTACCTTAATAGTCATAATATATATAGCAGTTCATGACATCCATTCTTACAAATGTACTGTTTCTGATGCTCTCAAATATCCGCCATCTCACTTCCCCACATCCACCACTGCTGGCGGCTCACCTCCAACTGCGCAACGCTACGCGCTGTTAACATTCAGCAGCCCAACACTACAATGGCAGACAACAATGCAAACAAGCCACAGACTGCACACAGCACAGCCAGTGATTTTCATACAGAGCGCTACGTGCCGTTACCAATAAGAAAACCTTAACAGCCTACTTACATAGCCCCCATGCTCCCCACAAAAAAATTTACAAATTGTTTTGGGCACTGGCCAATACATATTTGTTAAAAAAATTTTCCCAAATACAATAACAAAGAAATCATATGCACACATTTATTGATACAATGTTGGTCAAAAGATAAAATTTTCTCACAGTCCATAAAGACAGTTCTGATCGTTCATCACAGTAAAATAGCAGTGTTTTTCTCAAAGTCTGAGCAGTAAAAGAAAATGCACACAGAAGTAGTGGATTTCGATTCAGTCTTGAAGAAGTAGTGTTGACTCTCGACATGCAGACAGGTAATGGGCCACAACAGAGCAAACCCACCGCAGAGTCAGTCGAAGTTTTGAAGAATATTGGTAGGTAGCTCATCACAGAGTAGACCCACTGTAGTTCTGGTAGAGATTACGATATTGGTGGGCCATCAAAGATACAGACCCACTATAGTCCTTGTAGAGATAATGGTATTGGTGGGCCATCAAAGACGCAGACCCACTGTAGTCCTTGTAGAGACGGCCAGCAGCCATCTGTTTCAACTGTGTAGGTGCACAATCACCATCGAAGAGTCTTGCGGACAATATAGCAAGTCCATAAACCACCACTTGCACACTCACAAAGTTTTTGGAATTGTCCTTAGAACCAGCAATGCTGTTATCCAGTCCTTTGCTGAATTATTAACACACGTGCAAACACTAACAGTCCCTACTTCTCACATATTGTCCATATACTATGACCAATAGAAACATGTGCAGTGAAATGTAACTTGCAAGTTACTTAATTTGATGAACTGGTTTCAATTGCAATTTTATAACATAAGAATACAATAACAAAGGTACAAAATACATCATTAAAGAACATAACAATACAGATAACATTAGTAGTAATACAGGCTCTACAAAAGAATCGAGCTAACATATACATCAGTGTTACAGGAATTATGACATAAGTAAATACATAAAAGATCAGAATGACTTTTGAAACATCAACTTCACACATGAGCATTAAAACAAAACAGAATAAATAATGTCTAAACATCTTTACAAAGTAAATAACACATTATTAGAAAAATTGTACAACATATCTCTTATCAGATAAACACATAAAGACAGGAAGAACACAAATACACAAGGGTACACAAACACATAGTGGGATAACACAAGGAAAGGACAGGGTTTGTTTTACTGCAGTATTTTACAAACAAAACTTTCTTCACTTCTTGGAGATCTCCCTTCATTCGTCATTATTCCCAAAAAGTCCTATCTATACCTCATTTCTGTATTCTACTCATATTTCTTTCAAAATAATTATTTCTCAGTGTACAATACTCATTTTGGTCCAAATCTTTTTCATATAACTTCTCAATGCATTTCTTTCCCTATTCTCCATAGTTAGGTTCTTATATAGTCTACCCCCTCTTAAGCTAACTTAAATCTACTGAGCTCAGATATATATACTAAGGGACGAGGCAATACAGCAGCACAAAACAATTAACACAAACAGCAATGACAAAAAAATGGAAATTGGCAAAGCAAGCTACAGTAAATCTAAATTACCAAGCCAATGCAACTTTACAACTAATATGAGCCAATGTGCAGCAACAAGAAAAATAAATCAGTAGTAAAACTAGCTTAACAGAGTAATACAAAGTGAAATTTAGTAGCACTATGCCTGGCAAACAGCAGCAGCAAATGCAATAACTTATAACTAAACATGACAAAGCTCAAGCAGAAAAAATATTACAGTAAAAAATGGCATTGTTTAATACCTATGTCACATCTTAACACTAGTGTGATGCATCACCTTGATTTACTCTAGCAGATAAGTTACCAACCTGTTAAAAAATTATTTTTGCAATTCCTGTGAAGGGAAATGTCTATTTGTGCTCTCTTTTCTACGAAAGTACATCATAAAATTGTTCTTTACTGGGTCTGTAGACAGAAAGTAGTGATATTAGTACATCTATTAAATTTTATTTTAACCAATGCTGCAGTGCAGCTAGAAACTAGATATTAAACAAAATAAGCAATCTCTCAACTAGACAGACAATAGATGTAAAATGTTTCTCATCAATTCATTAGACATTTTAGTAAATAACATAAATTAAGAGCTCCACAGTATAATCATATGTTTTCAAGTTTGAGCGTGTCGTATTGCGATGCTTTCTACAAAGAAATGTCAATAGCGAGGATAATGGCCTCCTTTTTTTTTTCTCCACCTGTGCCTCTGAAAGGCACACATTAATGGCTTTTTTCCAGGCGATTGGCGCGCAGCTGGGTGCCCACGACGCATTACGTGAAGGTGGTCACTTAACTTTCTTACCGAAATATTTACGACAGCAGTGACAGTCTCATATAAAAATTTCACAGGTCGAGAATTTGCGTTACAAATGTGTAGAAACAAAATCCTATCGATGTAACAGAGTCCAAAAAATTTTCGGCGGCATTGTGATACATTCACTCATGTACACACATTTCATAACTCTTTAAAGTACGATTCTCAGGTTATTGATCGTAAACATACCTCAACAGCATAATACACATCGTCATCGCAATAATAACATCATAACAGATCAATCACATCTCAGAATCTTCGCAGCTTCTTTCAGTAATTTCAAGACCTTCAATAAAGTGATCTACCTCAAATGTACTTCAAAAATCATGATCCCTTACCGAATACATCATTCTAAGCTCTCATATTATCACAATGGTTCCGAAAAAAATATGAACAGTTCACAAAGTACAGACAAAATACGGTTTCATAAGTGTGATATTATTCAACTGTGTAATTGCGTAAACATGTGTCACTGACATAAAAAAATTTTTGTTTCTCTGTTAAATAATCAGATAGCTGTGTAATTCTGTGTTGGAGAAATATGGTAACGATGTGTAAAGTTGTATAAGCAAATACCATATTAGCTAGGGCTCCTTGTGCCTGCCAAACACATGGTACACAAAGTAAGCGTGTACCCCCCTGAGGATTAATGTAATTATACCCTCAGGTGTTACAGATTACAGCAATGGAATGAAATGTATCATGGGAAACTTTCTTTGTAATTCAAAAATCTTGAAAAATAAATGGTTTAAGTACAAAATTAATCACTCAAATGCGTGTCCTGTAACGCTAAATGTGAGTCTTGGTGTAAGATAATTCTGTGGAACTGTCGTAGTTATCGTCCTCTGTAAGCAAAGTTCTGCTGAAGTCAATGTACTTACCTCATCATAAACGAAAGTGAAATGCTTTGCATATAGATACCATAGTTATTACATACCCTAACGTGATCAAGAAAGTCCTATAATGTAATGTATTGTTGTGCTACGAAAAAGGCTGTCTCATTGTAGCTATACCACAAAAGTTGCTACTAAAACATGTTTTACTTTCCAGAATAATACAGAAAAACTGTGTAGATATAAAACAGATACACCGCAAAAGCAACAATGTAAATTGTGTCACATATTAGTAGCGTTGTGATATAATCATGTAGCTGTCAAATAAACTAACCACTGTGTCATTTGATATCTCTCAGAAAGTACTTTAAATCCAGAATGTATTTTCAAGTAAACCAAAATGTTGCAGTAAAATCTCATTAGCAGTACCAGTACATGTTCTAAGTATGTGAGCCTTATGGTCGTTACGTAATTGTGCCACTGACAAGCAAGAATGTACACACACAATAACACTGTGTCGTTTGTTCACTATAACAATGCATTCACAATTACTGTCTAAATATGTTCCCTAGGTTATAGACTGGATAGTTTATTTTAAAACATAGTTACATGTTAACAGTTTCTAAGTGTGACAAAGAGTACTAGTAACGTGAAGTGAAAA
Organism: Schistocerca serialis cubense; assembly: GCF_023864345.2. NCBI lineage: Eukaryota > Metazoa > Arthropoda > Insecta > Orthoptera > Acrididae > Schistocerca > Schistocerca serialis. Next base: position 570,693,479 of record NC_064645.1, read on the forward strand.
ATTTTATAATAAAGACTAAATTAAAAAAAACAACAGATTATCTCTCAATAAACGGTTTTACATGTGAAATGTGGTGCAATCCTTTACTCTTCCTAGTATGCAGAGTTTCAACTTCAACGCAGTTATCATGTAGTATACGTCGGATTCTGTAAGGTCCATTGTAAACTAGAAAGAGTTTGTGACTCAAGTGTTTCTTCTTATGTGACAATGAATTGAGCTTTAATGAGAACTTTCTGAGCAATATATAATTTCTTTGCATTTGCTTTTCCGTGTAGTTTTTTTCTTTTGTCTGCTGCAGATTTTATATTTTTAATAGCCAAATCAATTATGTCTTTGTGTCGAAGTTTACGTGTATTCGGGAAAGGTACAAGCTCTCTGATTCTGTTCGGTGGTTCTTCATTCTTCAGTACAAGAGTAATTGGTAAAGCAGTGGAGTCATGAGGCATTTCATTCAGCACATTTTGAAATAAGTGTAAGTATCTGTCCCAATGCTGATGCTTTCTGTGACAATAAAAGTCTGCAAAGCTTATTGATTTCTTTCATAATCCGTTCAGACGGGTTACAATGTGGTGAGTACAATGAAATAAAAACAGGTTTGATTTTATCGTTCCGAAGCATGCATGACCAAACAGCAGATCTGAATTGCGGTCCATTATCTGAAATGACTTTAGCAACGTGGCCAACTTCACGTAAGAAATTTTTAACAAAGGCGTTGGATACAGACCGTCCAGTGGCTTTATGTAACGGAGAGAAAGAAACAAATTATGAAGTAAGTTCAAGAGCGACTAGAACATACGAAAATGCATTCGATGTTCTGACAAGGGGTCCCAAGAGATCAACAGCAGCAAATTCTTTTAATTTAGAAGGAATGATAGGAAACAACGGAGCACGATGTTAGATAGTAGATGGTTTAGCCTTTTGACAAAGTTTACAAATAGACAAGACTCTTCGAATTCTCTTTTCCATATTGTTAAAATAACAAGACGTTCGAAGAATATGATAACATTTTCGTGGACCAAAATGTGCGTAGCTGAAATGAATGTACCAAATGAGCTTATTAACAAAATCGTCAGGAATGCAAAGTACCCATAGCTTGTCATCAACAGTGCAGCGTTTGACGAGTATGTTGTTTCTAACCAGATAATAATGCCGAATTTGTGTGTGTGTCTTTTCATGCCATTTGCTTTTGATGTCTTTCCAAATCGGATCTTTATCTTGTTAATAAGCAATGTACTTTAAAAATGTGGTTATGAAGTTTTCAAAGGCGACTTTCTGAATGTAAAGAATACTGGAGTTTTTCTCAAGGTTAGCGTCTATGTTATTTTTCTCTGAGCCAGCCGGGGCACGTGGCTGCCTGCGGTGCGATTCATTGTCTGCTATCTCTTTGTTGGCGTGCGTCGTTATTGGGATTAGGAGACTAACTTCTACAAATTCACCTTGCCGAGAGGGCCTAGCCCTGTTTGAAACCCGCCAGTTCTGAAGAAATTGAGGTCTGTCGTTATGATTATATCGTCTGTCGTCATGTCGGTAGTTCCTGTAGTTTCTTTCTTGTCGGTTAAGTGGTGGAGAATTTCTCCCTGAATCATAACTGCGCACTCGACCGTTGCGTCTGAAGTTATTCTGTCTCCCTTGATAATAATTATTTTGGTTCCCATATTGTCTGTTTCTATGATTGTCTCTGTGATAGTCACTACCGCGGAGAGGTGATCTTTCCTTGTAATTATTACTACTCTGCCAACGGTTGTCATACGGGTGGTGTCTGTTTTGGTCACGATTTGTGTTGTGAGAATAGCCTTGTCGTGTCGAGTTATTATTTCTTTCATCGCGGAATCGTGACGGATGTGACCTGTAATTGTTGTGTTCCTGTTTATGCATTCCACGATTGTCAGTGTCAATTTCTAATTGTTGTAAGAGTCCCTGAAAAGCTTCAATGTCGTCTTTGCAACGTCCTGCCAAAATAATATGTCGTAAATGTTCAGGTAATTTGATTAAACAAATGCGGATGAGTTCTGAGGCTCTGTATGGGTTTGACAGGTACTGATTCTTGTGCAACATGTCTTCAAAATATTTCACAAGACTGGAGAATTCAGATTGTTCAAAATGTTTCATCATTATGATGCTATGTTTTACTCGGTCTTGTGTAGCTTGAGACCAATATGCTGAGAGGAAAGCATGATAAAATTCTCCTTCACTGTGACAATCGTGAATGACTGATCGCATTCTTACAGCTGGTTCATTCTGTGAGTAGCCACACATAAATTCTAATCTGTGCTGCAATGACCAGTTGGGAGGAAAACAATGAGAGAATTGATGAAGCCATGCTCGTGGATGAATGCCGTTGCAAGAATTCTAAAACGTTCTGAATTTATGTGCAGTAATGAACAGCTTATAGTCAAAATCATCGTGTCGGCGAGTCGCACATCGCTCATTGTTACTTCGTTTCGACGGTTCCATCTCAAAATTCAATGCGCCTTGCCAATTTCTTTCATAATTTCCGAAGTGCCCTGTGTTATTATTTTGTGGCTGTTCCGTATTTCTATGTTCCTCTTCCCGTACTGGAGCGCGAGTGTCCTCTGAAATCTGTAATTCGTGTATTACTTGTGCCAACTGATCTTGTACTTCCCGGATTTCTCTTTTGTACTGTGTATTGATTTGATTTTGATTTTGTTTGAATTTTTTGATTTGTTCATACTCTTCAGTGTCAGTGAAAGCTGCAGGTCTTGTGTCATTCAGATCATCATCTACCTTTGTAGATGGGTTAGTGAACTGATCTGAAAGTTCGGCTACTTTATCTGATAGTGAAATTATTTCCTCTGTGTGTTTTTCTGAACCAAGTTTCAGAGTGCCCATTTGTGTTGAAATCGTATCTACTGTGTCCTTTAAGTTTTCCTGAGTTTTTGCCAGTTACATAACCGAATCAGTATATGCAACTGAGTCAATTTTAGCTTGCAAGGTCTCATGATTTTCATGAACAATAGTTTGCAGTTCTTTTATGGCTGCTTCGTGATTCTGTAATGCATTTTCAAGCCGCGAAAAAATAGGTTGAAAATGCTCACAAATTTGTGTTTTTACGTCATTACAGACTTTTTGACATTTCGATTCAATGTTATGTAACTCAGCAGTTAAATCTTCACGTGTTTGTTCAAGCGTGGTGTCTAACTTCCGAAGATTTTGTTCCATTGTGTCTAACTTTTGAAGCTTTTCCTGTGTTTGTCTCTGGTGTTGTTCCATTGTGTCTAACTTTTGAAGATTTTGTTCCATTGTGTCTAACTTTTGAAGATTTTGTTCCATTGTGTCTATCTTTTGAAAATTTCGTTCCATTGTGTCTAACTTTTGTAGCCTGTGTCCCATCTGTTGCATTAACTGTAATAACGATGCACTGGTGTCTGAAACATGTTCTTCAGTGCTATTCGGCAGTGCATTTGAACCGGCAATATTCGCATTGTGAAAAGCAGAAAATGTGTCTTGACTTATTTGAGAAAACGGTGAGGACGCAAAACCTGAATCTACAGTATTTGCAAGATTGTGCCCTGTCATTTCGGATTCCTGAGGCGAGCTGTTGCCGACCGATCGATCGATAATGCTTCCCTGTTCACTATTTGTTTCACTGTCTACGCCATTATGTGCCGCCCGCTCCATTTCCCTATGCACAATTATCAAATTACTACTTTGAATGTCTGTTAATTCATTACACAGTGGTGCTGATAAGCTACGCTCGTCGTCACTATTATTTCTCAGTTTACTTTGGAGCCTAGTGTTACGTTTTCCACATGCCTTAATTATCACGTATTTCACATGATAACACAGAAAAGCACAATTTGAAGAGCAAAATAAGTAAAACACATTAACATAGCACTGAAAATAATATCTAGTTAATTGCAAGCGCAGCTGCGAAATACTTGGTGCAAATCTACATGCATGTCACAACTGTTTTACTGTACAACAATGAAAAACTACAACTACAAAGGAAATTCTCTCTATGATTACGCGCTAGCAATAAACAATAGCTACACTAATTACACAAACTACAAGAAAAAATCAGAAGATTCCAGTGAGGTATCCTCGGCTAAGGGTCGACATATGAAACGTCCCCTTAGTAAAATTTTACATGACTATGCTTAAACTGACACACAATATTTTTGGCGCAACGCAATCTGACTTTCAAAAATCCCTACAAAAGAATGGCCCTGACTAACATTAACCTATACCTTTCACAAATCACTTACCTCATAAAAATTTTCGTTACTCGAACTACTGCAATACAGCGAGCGCCACTACTGCCAGCTAAATAAAAGATTCAAACTACGGAAGGCACTAACTACTTTTAGGCATAGTTAGCAAATGAAAGATTTTAATAGAGAACAAACAATGTATTTACCTTAATTGTAATAATATATATAGCAGTTCATGACATCCATTCTTACAAATGTTCTGTTTCTGATGCTCTCAAAAATCCGCCATCTCACTTCTCCACATCCACCACTGCTGGCGGCTCACCTCCGACTGCGCAACGCTACGCGCTGTTAACATCCAGCTGCCCAACACTACAATGGCAGACAACGATGCAAACTAGCCACAGACTGCACACAGCACAGCCAGTGATTTTCATACAGAGCGCTACGTGGCGTTACCAATAAGAAAACCTAAACAGCCTACTTAACAAGTCCACTACACATATTGTCGCATTTTCTAATGTTTTTGCTGCTATAGAATGTTGAAATGAAACTTACACGCCGTTTGGTGATGCTCAATAGCGCCCATACCCATGGGCATGGGGTGCCACGGCACCCGCCCCCCCCCCCCTGCCACGCCTCCTTCTCTGGGATAAGAAAAAAATGTAGTGTAGTCATATGTTTTTCCTTCCAATAAATGATTTAAAAGTATGTATGAACGCGGGTTTTTTATCAGGGTCGCAATTGGAACTTCTTTATGGCTACTTACAAGTCGCCATTCATCTTCCTTAATGTTTAGAATACCTCAAACCCTCGGTCAGCCCCCCCCCCCCTCCCTCCCCTCCCCCCCCCCCCTCATACCATAAACTATCGTATGGGCAATCTAGATGTTGTGGGTGGCAATTATTATGAGCCAAATCTGTGCTCAACGCTCTGCTGCATTGATGTCATTTTGTGTAATTTAGGAAAATTTCCGTTCCACCAGATCTTTATTAAGTTCACTGAACAGTCACTGAGAACTATTAAAGTAGCTTTCTAGTTATTGTTCAACCTATTTGGCGGACAGTAATTGCACCAGTCTGCGGTTGTTTGCTGCTGATGCCGTGGTGTACGGTAAGGAGTCGAAGTTGAGTGATTGTAGCGAGATACAAGATAACTTAGACAAAATTTCCAGTTGGTGTGATGAATGTCAGGAAGTCCTAAATGTGGAAAAATGTAAGCTAATGTGGATGATTAGGAAAAAGAAACCTGTAATGTTCGGATGCAGTATTACTAGTGTTCAGCTTGACACAGTCGAGTCGTTAAAATAACTGGGCGTAACGTGAAAAGCGATATGAGGTCGAACGAGCATGTGAGAACTGTGGTAGGAAAGGCAAATAGTCGACTTCGATTTATTGGGAGAATTTTAAGAAAGAGTGGTTCACCTGCAAAGGAGATCGCATATAGGACGCTGATGCGACCTATTCTTGAGTACTGCTCGAGTGTTTGGAATCTGTACCATGTGGGATTGAAGGATGACATCGAAGCAATTCAGAGGAGGGCTTCTAGAATTGTTAGCGGTAGGTTCGAACAAAACGTAAGTGTTACGGAACACTCGAAGGGGAATTCCTGGAGGGAAGGTGGCGTTCTTTTCGGGAAACACTGTTGAGAAAATTTAGAGAACCCGTATTTGAAGTAGACTGCCGAATTATTCTGCTGCCGCCAGCATACATCACTCGTAAGGACAACGAAAATAAGATAGGAGAAATTAGGTCTCATATGGAGGCGTACACACAGTCGTTTTTTCCTCGCACTATTTGCGAGTGGAACAGGAGGGAAATGACACGTAATTGTTCAGGGTACCCTCTGCCACGCACCTTAACGTGGCTTTCGGAATATTTGTGTAGACGTGGATGTGGAAGTCTGTTATTCAAGCCCATATCCACCTTGATGATTACTGGTCGTTGGGTACGTACTATTCTTCTCATCGCCAACTCACCCTTCTGCATTAATTCAGCGGAACTCTGGAAGCACAAAGACAGTATGACACTAATCCTTTTTCTTCGTCACTGCTTGATTCAAAATAGACGTAATTACCCACCGCACACTTTGTTTAGTGCGACGTCCTGTACGTGTGGTCATTCTATAATTGTTTTAGAGCCAAATAACTTGAGGCATAATTCACAGTTACTGACCCACAGTGAGCTCTCGACTGATAGTCTGAGATCTTAAGATGCTAAGACTCTAAGATCTATGTAGTTAAATGTTTTTTCCCCTTTTGTTAAGGCAACCCTATGCCAACGTGTTCACAATAACATTATTTATATTTTGTACGTATATAGTTACACACAGCAAAGCCTGATGAGGGCTTACCTATTTCCACCTGGCAAACTTTAATTATGCACGGAGTAGGCAGTCATACTTTGGAGTTTTATTTACGTCTTTTACTGTTGATTAGTACTACATTTTTTTAAGAAACTCCATAATAGTAACTTCCCAAAAAAGTTTTAAAATTTTAATTAAATAGCTGTGGAGAGATATAGGACGACAGCATTGACAATTTTTGGTTGTTTATGCATTGCAGTATATCAAATATACATTTAATTAGGAAACGTGATGAGGGTAGGTCGACTGCAAACGGGATCTTTTACTGACACAGGAGAGAAATAAAAGAGGACGGGGTGGAATCGATAAAACACGCTACAGATTGTCAACTACGTTTCACTTGTTCTCACGGTAGCTGGCACTTTTCCTTTTTCTTTGTAGTCAGCCAGCCATGTGTACGAAAGAGAAAGCTTTAGCACCTTTTGACAGATTATTCCGGTTTTATTTTGTATTTCATAGCAAGTGTATATTACATTTCAGTTAAAGTGTAAGGAAAATGCATGGACGTCCATGCAGACATGCACGAACCCGTACGTAATTTTTATTACCCAATGTAATTTATAAATGAGCGACTGCTGCCTCTGTGACATTTGCAAGGAGACTTTCAAGTATGTAATATGAGTACCCTAGGACATCATCCAAAGAAGAGTGCTTACGAGGAAAGACTTTGTTGGTTTCACTATACGCATACCTACATATTCTGCGAGGGGGCTAACTGGACATTGCACACCACACAGTCACCCGTTGAGGGTGAAGAGATTCCTCGATCGCGAAATGCGGATTTTCAGTCCCCAAATGCGCAAATTTAGCTTATTGACGAACCCATCCAAATGAAAGTGGGCTTCGTCGCTAAACCAAACCATACAGTTTTTTTTTTTTCCTTTACTGTATTTCAATTCCCCATTGGGGTGGTCTGGCAGCAGCATATGCACTGCTCTTCAGTCGAGAGACGTAGAACATACAATAGAAGACATTTAAAAATAACATAAAGGAGAAAATATGGTGGACATAGATATAAAAATGGGGGAACATTATGGAAGACAATAGACAAAAAGGGGCGACTGTGAAATGGAGATAAAAACCGTAAAAAATGGCGCACAAGAAAACCACACACTGGGACAATTAAAAGAACACAAGGAGACGGATGACCAGAGCATAAAAGTAATGACGGACGGCGTAGCACATACCAATTACCGACAGTAACACTATGTACAACTCCAACACACAATGAAAATCACACCTTTTGATGCACAAGAGAACAGCACCAAACACAACACTGATGTAGCACACTGATGGCGATGAGCAAAACGGAGGATCTGCCAGGCGCTAGGAAATGAGGGAGAAGGGAAAAAGGGAGGGAGGGGAAGAGAGTGGTGGAGACGGGCGGGGGGCGCGCCGAGGAGGTCCGGGGAGGGAAGGACGTGAAAGGGAAAGAGGCAAGGATGGGGTGCAGGGACTCGAGGGGGGGGGGGGAGAAGGAAAATCCACTCTGGGAGAAGAAGGGGAGACGAAAAGGGGGGCCCTGGGGAGGGGAGGAACAAGGCCAGGTTACAGTTGGAAGGAAGGGTATATGTCACGGCGAAGTTCAACATCCGGGAGGGGGATCCATACAGTGCATACTAATTGTCATCATGCCCCGCAGCTCACCGTGCAGTTTGAACGTCCTAACGCAATCCGTTCAGAAGTTATGACGCTTTTACTTCACATAGTTCAATAATCGTCACTCTGTATGTGTCACTCGTGAGCAGCGAGTCGCTGTCGTAATTAGTTGTTTGTCTTGTGATTTACGCAGTTGCGGGTGGAGAGACGCAGGCGTGTGCTTGGGCAGAGCTCGCTGGACCAGGGGTCGCCCTGACTCCTGAGCAGCTCGCGCGGTGCGGCCGTCTGCGTGTAGAGGGCAGCCATGCAGCAGGTGAGCTGAGGTCGTCGTAGGCAACATTATCAGTCGCAAAAAAAACAGGCATCTTTATGCTTACTTGGACAGGCAATAAACAATACTGTTACTACTATTACCACTGCTACTAGCGAGTCGTACCTATACGGCAAATAATATGCATCACGCAAAACCCTTTAAACTTTTTAAATGGGTAGAGTTCTCATCATTCACATCTTTTTCTAGTAGCAATAACAAAATTATTCCGTTTTTAATGTAATGCTTTTCTTCGTGCTGTTAAGATTTAAGTAATTTTAAACGGGTATTCCTTTTCACTCACATACTTAAAGCTTCAGTGATCCTTGTCGCAACCTACACTCATGCTCATAAGTTAAGGATAATGCTGATACATGGTGAAACAACGCTCTGGTGGGCGGTTTGTGGGTTTAAATCACCTTGGGGTATGACCATGCGGTGCACTTGACCTGCGGTCGTCGCATGGTGGCGTTGGCAGCAGTCCACATATGCAGCGGTGTGTTGGTGCATGTCAGAGTACAGTGCAGCGAGTAAGTGTGCAGACGTTTTCAGACTTGCTAATGATGATTGTGTGTTGAAAATGCCTCAAAGAGCACATATTGATGACGTTGTGAGGGGTGGAATACCAGGGCGACTGGAGGCCGCTCAAAAACAGCAGGTCATAGCATGGGCCCTCCATGTTCCACAAAGTGTGATCTCAAGATTATGGCAACAGTTCCAGCAGAAAGGAAACGTGGCCAGGCGCTACAGTACGGAACGTCCACTACAACACCACAAGAAGACCGATATCTCACCATCAGTGCTCGCAGACGGCCACAGAGTACTGCACGTAGCCTTTCTCGGGACCTTACTGCAGCCACTGGAACAGTTGTCTCCAGACACACAGTCTACAGACGACTGAACAGACATGATTTATTCGCCTGGAGACCTGCAAGGCGCATTCCGCTCACCTCCGTCACAGGAGAGCCCATAAAGCCTAGTGTCAAGAACACAGTACATGGTCATTTAACAGTGGTCCCAGGTTATGTTCACGGACGAGACCAGGTATAGTTTGAACAGTGATTCCCGGCGGGTTTTCATCTGGCGTGAACCAGGAACCAGATACCAACCCTTAATGTCCTTGAAAGGGACCTGTATGGAGGTAGTGGTTTGATGGTGTTGGGTGGAATTAGGATTGGTGCACGTACACCCCTGCATGTCTTTGACAGAGGAACTGTAACAGGTCAGGTGAATTGGGACTTCATTTTGCACCAGTGCAAGTGGGTCCCACCTTCTTCGTGATGGATGATAATGCACGGTCCCACCGAGCTGCCATCGCGGGGGAGTACCTTGAAACAGAAGATATCAGGCGAATGGAGTGGTCTGCTTGTTCTCCAGACCTAAACCCCATCGAGCACGTCTGGGATGCTCTCGGTCGACGTATAACTGCACGTCTTAAAACCCCTAGGACACTTCAGGAGCTCCGACAGGCACTGGTGCAGGAATGGGAGGCTATACCCCAGCAGCTGCTCGACCACCTGATCCAGAGTATGCCAACCCGTTGTGCGGCCTGTGTACGTGTGCATGGTGATCATATCCTACATTGATGTCGGGGTACATGCACAGGAAACAGTGGCATTTTGTAGCACATGTGTTTCGGGACAGTTTTCTCAACTTATTACCAATACCGTGGACTTACAGATCTGTGTCGTGTGTGTTCCCTATGTGCCTATGCTATTAGCGCCAGTTTTGTGTAGTGCCACGTTGTGTGGCACCATATTCTGCAATTATCCTTAATTTATGAGCATGTGTGTATTACAGACACAGATACGCTATCTGATCAAACGTACCTGGACTCCTGTCAGCGGATATTGATATGGGGTGTGTCCACCCAACTCATTTATGACGGTGTGGAGTCTGCTGGGACAATTTCAGCGAGGTATCTGAATGTCTGTGGAGCAATGACAAGCCATTCTTACTCAAGAGCCGAAACCAGAAAAGGTAGTGATGTTGGACGAAGGGGTTTGGAGCGAAGTCAACTTTCTAACTTATGCCAAAGGTGTCTCACTGCATTCAGATTGGGAGTGTGGGCAGGCCAGTACATTTCAGGAATGTTATTGTACACAAACAATTGCCTCACAGCTGCTGCTTCATAACAGGTTGCATTAGCATGCTGATACGATCATTGTCTCCGTACTGTTCATCTTCTATATGCAGTTCGCAATGCTATAAAATGAGTTTCTATGCACACATCAAATATAGTTTTGCATCATTTTGGTTCTGACAGTTCCGGAACCCGTACACAAAATTGGAATAGAGATCAACATAAACATCATTTCCACACTTTCTATTGCTCATGAAAACCACACATTGCATGTTGTACCACCATACAGCGAGACCTTCAGAGGTGGTGGTCCAGATTGCTGCACACACCGGTACCTCTAATATTCAGTAGCACGTCCTCTTGCATTGATGCATGCATGTATTCGTCGTGGCATACTACGACAAGTTCATCAAGGCACTGTTGGTACAGATTGTCTCACTCCTAAACGGTGATTCGGCGTAAATCCCTCAGAGTGGTTGGTGGTTCAAAATGGCTCTGAGCACTATGGGACTTATCATCTATGGTCATCAGTCCCCTAGAACTTAGAACTACTTAAACCTAACTAACCTAAGGACATCACACACATCCATGCCCGAGGCAGGATTCGAACCTGCGACCGTAGCAGTCGCGCGGTTCCGGACTGAGCGCCTAGAACCGCTAGACCACCACGGCCGGCAGTGGTTGGTGGGTCACGTCTTCCACAAACAGCTGTTTTCAATCTATCCCAGGCATGTGCGATAGGGTTCATGTCTGGAGAACATGCTGACCACTCTAGTCGAGCGAAGTCGTTGTCTTGAAGGAAGTTATTCACAAGATGTGCACGACGAAGGCGCGACTTGTCGTCCATGAAGACGAATGCCTCGCCAATATGCTGCCAATATGGTTGCACTATCGGTTGGAGATGCCTTCCATGATCACCAGCGGCGTACATCGGCCCCACATAAAGCCACAACAAAACAGCTAGGAACCTCCACCTTACTACACTCGCTGAACAGTGTGCCTAAGGCGTTCAGCGTGACCGTGTTGCCTCCAAATATGTCTCCGACGATTGTCTGGTTGAAGGCATATGCGACACTCTTCGGTGAAGAGAACGTGATGCCAATCCTGGGCGGTACATTTGGCATGCTGTTGGGCCCGTCTGTATCGCGCAGCAGGGTATCGTGGTTGCAAAGAAGGACCTCGGCATGGACGTCGGGAGTGAAGATGCGCATCGTGCAGCCTATTGCGCACAGTTTGAGTCGTAGCACGACGTCCTGTGGCTGCACGAAAAGCATTATTCAACATGTTGGCCTTGCTGTCAGGGTTCCTCCGAGCCATAATCCGTAGGTAGCGGTCATCCACTGCAATAGTAGCCCTTAGGCGGCCTGAGCGAGACATGTCATCGACTGTCCTGTCTCTCTGTATCTCCTCCACATCCGAACAACATCACTTTGGTTCACTCCGAGACGCCTGGACACTTCCGTTGATTGAGCCCTTCCTGGCACAAAGTAGCAATGCGGACGCGATCGAACTGCGGTATTGACCGTCTAGGCATGGTTGAACTACAGACAACACGAGCTGTGTACCTTCTACCTGGTGGAATGACTGGAACTGATCGGCTGTCGCACCCCCTCGTCTAATAGGCGCTGCTCATGCATGGTTGTTTATATCTTTGGGCGGGTTTAATGACATCTCCGAACAGTTAAAGTGACTGTGTCTGTGACACAGTATCCACAGTCAACTTCTATCTTCAGGAGTTCTGGGAAGCGGGTTGATGCAAAACTTTTTTTGATGTGTGTATTTCAGTATTTACCGATTTCTTAAGTGCAGTAAGATGACAATAAGATCACCACATGCTGACCATGGAAAACACTCCCATACAGTAACACCACCTTCTTCGTACTTCGTTGATAACATTACAGGAACATATTCTGAGTTCAAGCATTATGAGTTATCTTGAACAGAATGACCTCCTCAATGCCAGCCTGCATTGATTTAGAAAATACCGATCGTGTGAAACTCAACTCGCACTTTTCTCACTTGACATACTGAAATCTTTGGATCAAGGCAACCACGTAAATGCAGTAGTTTTGATTTCAGAAAAGCATCTAACTCAATACCGCAACTACGCTTATTGTCTAAATTACGATCATATGGGGTATGAAGTAAAATTTGTGACTGGATTGAGGACCTTTTGATAGAGAGGACGCAATATATTATCTGGGATGGAGCGTCATCGCCAAATGTAGACATTACTTCGAGTGTGACCAAGGGAAGTGTGTTGCGACCTTTGCTGTTCATTTTGGATCTTAGTGGCCTTGCAGACAATATTAATAGTAAAGGCGGGCCTTTTGCAGATGATGCACTTATCTTTAATGAATCTGAATCTGAAATAATCCGAAAGAAAATGAAGCTGAATCTGAAAGAAGCTGCATAAATATTCAGTCAAATATTGATAGGACTTCGACGTGGTACAGAGATTGGCAACTTGCTCTAAATGTTCAGGAATGTAAAATTTTGCATTTCACAAACCGAAAAAAAGTAGTATTCTATGACTATAATATTAATGAATTACCGTTAGAATCTGCCAAATAATAGAAATAACTGGTGTAACACTTTGTAGGGATATGAAATGGAATGATCACATTGGTTCAGTCATGGGTAAAGCACGTGGTAGATTTCGAGTGACTGGTAGAATACTGGGGAATTTCAATCAGTATACAAAGGAAATTACTTACAAATCATTTGTGCGACCGGTTCTAGAATACTGCTCAAGTATGTAGGACTAACAGGGGATATTCAACGTATACAGAGAAGTCCGGCACGAATGGTCACAGGTTTGTTTAATCTGTGGGAGAGTGTCACAGAGATGCTGAAGGAACTGAACTGGAAGGCTCTTGAAGACAGACGTAAACTATCCCGAGAAAGTCTATTAACAAAGTTTCAAGAACCGGCTTTAAATGATTACTCTAGAAATATACTACAACCCCCTACGTATCGCTCACATAGGAATCGTGAGGATAAGATTATAATAAATTAGTGCACGCACGCACAGAGGTATTTAAACAACCATTTTTCTCGCGCTCCATACGTAAAAGGAACAGGAAGAAACCCCAACTGGTATAATGGAACGCACCCTCTACCATGCACCTCGCGGCGGTTTGCAGAGTATAGATGTAGTTGTAGATGCTGTTTGCGGCATGTTTCGAATAGTTGACAACGACAAATCTGACTCCCTGGTCCAGTGGAACTTCCGTACATGTTACAGAAGCACATCATCATCGCAAATGGCGCACACACTGATTTCTGTTAGATGGCTACTGAAACTTAACGTGTGTGAACATTATAGTGCGAACCGCACCTTTCTGCCTATACTACTTTCTGAAAATGTACGCGGTCGAAGTTGTAAAGATTATTTTGGAACACCTTGTATTGTTGCAAAGATTTCGGACCGCATAATCTGATATTGTAAAATCGTGCTTCCATGTTTTAAAATAGAATTTTTATTTATTACTCTCCACTGACGGTTTCTAGACTAGACTGAGCAAGGGTAGTAACACCATTATTTGGAGCTTTCTAATTAGAATTTGGAATAATTTTATGGGTTTATAACTCTCTTTTCGCCTTATTGTTGAGTTGTGCATGAACGTTACACTCTTCAGCGGACTGTCGCTGTTTTGAAAATTGCTTGGAATTTAAAGTTGTGTGTCTTACCGGGATTGCTATTGTGTTGGCTCGATAGCTCAGAAGGTAGGAACATTTGTCTATGAAAAGCAAAGGTTCCGTGTTCTACTTCCGGTCTGGCAACAAAGTATTAATCTGACGGGAATGTTTCAAATCAGCACAGTCTCTGCTGCAGGGTGAAACATTCATACGAGTAGCAGTTTCCTAAGCCGTGGCTAAGCGATGTCTCCTCAACATCCTTTCTTCCAGAAGTGATAGTCCCGCAACGATGCAGGAGAGCTTCTGTGAAGTTTGGAGGGTAAGACTTGTAGTACTGGTGGAAGTAGAGCTGTGAGACTGTGTGTTAATATTTGATATTTTGTTGACCACTTAAAAACGATTTAATTTCTGGATGATATAGCTGATGTGAGTATCGTGAATCTGTTATCCAAAAAAATTTATAAAATGGATGCTGTTGGATTTTTTGAATTGATTTATTGATGTTAATAATGTGTTCGTCTTATTGTTACCTAAATGCAAAGTAACTGTCATACATTTATAAGATATCTGCGGAGAATTGTCCTACGATGTGTAATATACAGAGTTTTCTTAATTTGGCAACTCAACAGTGGCTAAGACACTAGACTGATAATGTGGAGGAAGGGTATGCAAATCCTCGTCGATTCCGAAACAATATACAAAGTAGAAACATTAACACACTTCGACTTTATACAGCGATTCCTTGCATAAAAGGTTTATAAAAGTATCTGTAACAAAATTTCGTCGCGTGTATGACCTCGATAACAAAATGGACAGCAGGGAATAGCATTTTCAAAATGCTGTAACCACACTTACAGACAAAATCTTCATTCAGTACAGTAGAACGACGATGCCCAGACATTGCATTTGGTAGTGTATTGGGTAGACATGCTAGAGGTGGAGAATTTTAATTGTAGGTGTACCCTTATTTATTTCTACTTGTTAATTTTACTTTCTTTGGCGAGCTATTAAAGGATGGTCTTTTACAAAAGTCATGCAATTGCCTAATGTTAACACAGAAGCGGGATATCAATCTTTTTATTATATCGCTTTTAGCGACATGTTTGCCTCTAAGCGTTCACTGTGTTCTCTTAAAACGCACTACAGTCCACTGTCAGCATTGCTTCCCTACTTTTCGCATACACCCGTTGCTTCATTGCAAAGGAAACTGGCAACTCTAACCAACTTGTAAAATTAACAAGAAAAAAATCAACACTTACGCTCACGTGAAATCGAATCCACCACCTGCATTGTTGTAATCCAGCAATCCTCCCACAAATCAAATTTTTTGCCTCTTTTCTGTCTTAAATTCACCTTGCACTTACCATATCTCACTTTCGTCAGCGTTAACATTTGCAACATTAATTATCTCCTCATGAAGTGAAAGGTCTCTTGAAAGCTAAAATCTTCAAGTTAAACATTCATGATGGGACACTATTCTTGAAAATCGAAATCATCCTGAGAAATTAAAAATTCTGTTGAGAAAGAAAAATACCCTCATGAATAATTAAAGACTGTCTCGATAAATTAAAAATTCTCTTAGTGAACTAAAAATTCTCTTGATAAATTGATATTCTCTTAAACAATTAGAAATTTTCTTAAGGAACTACAAATCCTTTCGAGCAGTTACAAATTCTGATGGGAAATTAAAAGCACCTTCAGGAACTAATAGTCGTCATAGAAACTAGAAGTCCTTTCGGAAACTAAAATTTCCGTTGGGAACCAAAAAATTCTTTTGGAAACTAAAAAATGCTATTAGAAACTAACACAACCTCCTATTGCTGGACAGCGTTGTTAAACTGTCTAGAACAAAGATACGAGGCATGTCCAGAAAGTAAGAACTATGAGCCTCTCACGCTCAAAGGGACTTTCTTTGGCAAAATTAGAATTATATTAATATCGTCAGCTGCGCACGGGCGTTGATATAGATCAACGGGGACAGGTGAAAATGTGTGCCCCTACCGGGACTTCGATCCCGGGATCTCCCGCTTTCATGGCAGACACTCTATCCATCTGAGCCACCGAGGGGACAGATTATAGTGTGACTGCAGGAACTATCTCACACACGTCTCCCGCGAGACACATTCTCACCTTGTATGTCAACACACTACATTCGTAGTGTCCCACCCCAACACACTCATTACATGTCCGAAAGAACAGACACCATATCCATATAAGTATATAGTTCTGGCGATACTGGCCATGACCTTCTTCTTCTGTGCGGATGCACACATATTCCCCGAACTCTTACGGGACTTGGAAGAATGTCTTCAACGAATAATGAGTGTGTTGGGGTGGGACACTACGAATGTAGTGTGTGGACATAGAAGGTGAGAATGTGGGTATCGTGGCTCAGATGGATAGAGCGTCTGTCATGTAAGCACGAGATCCCGGGTTCGAGTCCTGGTCGGGGCATGCATTTTCACCTGTCCACGTTGATCTATATCAACGACCGTGCGCAACTGACAGTATTAATATAATTCAAATTTCGATCTAGACGGCTGCAGGTCATCGATGGTGTCTGTTCTTTCGGACGAAGAACAGACGTATAAGTGTATACTTCTTTGTCAATGTTTGCATCACTGCTTTCGAGGAGAAGGTGTTGGTAGTAGAACACAAACTCGTTTGCCTCAGTTGGCTGGAAATTCTTATTGTAATGCCGTGCTGAAATGAGTGTTTTGTCAAGAATCCCGGCACCTACGAGGTGAGGAGTGTAACACAGTTTTTTGTTGCAGAGGGAAACACACCGTTCCAGATTTTTAACAAATCAAATCTGTTTACTAGGATGGTGTGATGGACAAAGAAGGGGGCGTTCTTCAATCGCGATTGATGTGGTGGAAAAGATTGAAGAAATGCTACGTGGCGACCGTTGACTTAGTTTAGAAGAAATAAACGCAATGGTTACAGCAAATTTGAAGAAGTACGATATCCCACAAGGACGTGTTTTAAATTATTTTATTTACACTACTAGTTGCGGGCACTGCCCATTCTCAAGTACATCGCTAGCAGTAACGTGGCCATGTCGTCTGAAAATCACGTGCCTAGCGTATTTTCCTCTGTACTTGCGCCCAAGTGTCAGTTGCACGAATATGTATACAGGTCGATTTTTATTAATATTTAAAGGCCCTCTAAGCGACGTAGATGACGATGAGACAAGCAATTTAAGACACATGTGGACGCAAATGTTGAGAAGTACCCCAAAAATGGATGAGAATGTTTAACATGTGACGTCACCAGATGACGTTCCTCGCCGCACTTGCAGGAGTTGAGCTTATGCGTGAAGGGATGATTGAGCGATGCAATACTTGCATTCGAGCAATGGGTGCAAATTTCGAACACTTTCTGTAAACGTTATTTTATGTAAACGTAGAAGTTACAAAATTATTGTCCTCTCAGTGACCAAATAAAAGCTTTTCTCATTCTGTGTTTCTTTTCTTTTGTCCACTTTTCTGTTTAGAGACATTATTTAGAAGAGAACGCCTAGCAACGACGCAGATTAGAAGCTTACACTCATTTACGTTTGACGCAATACCGTAGGTTTTTGTTGTACTGTACTTTGCAGCAAACTAGCGGAGACCGAGATATCGACAAATAAAATAATAAATCTTACGTCAGAGTAAACACATAATTGTCTGACGCAATCAGAAAATACTGCCTGCAAAACGCAAGACTCGAACACCGAACCCCACGCGCTGGAGTCGCGCATGTTGGCCCTGAGCGACAGCGACGTTTTGCTTGACTCGGATTGGGGTTATCAGGTGCGGTAGGCTCAACTGCTGCACGTGTGACGAGCACGTCATATGGTGACGTGACATGTTCTGCGTAACTTTTGTGGAATTTGAATTACTTTTCTCTGCGTCATCTACGTCGCTTCGGGGGTTTTTGAAAGTTAATAGGAATCACTCTCTATAGTGCAATTTGTAGTGACGAAACGATGCACTTGACGATGGGAAATGCGCGAAAGTAGCAGCGCAAATAAAATAGTTTAAAGCACAACCTTGTGGAATAATGTCCTCCTTTGAAAAATTGTGTTTAGTGTAAATTTGTAATTTTTTTCGATTTTGAAACAATTGCGGACTCTTATTCTCTGGATATGCCCTGTGCCTGTCGCAAATCTGATTATAGTTTACGATCTAATGGGCCCGCTGCATAGAAGCTACCTCTCAGAGAAATTATGTAACAAAATACAGGTTGCTTGTACAGTTATTTAACGGCGTATCTATTGTGTTGGATCCATTTCGGTTAGAAGGCCATTTTCAGACCATCTGCGAAACTTAAACAACATTTTTTAATTTTATTATAACGTTGGTTAATCATATTTTCGGTTATAGAAATTTAGTATTTACGTCCATATGTCTTCAGTGGTCATTGCCACTCTGTGTCGTATTACAACGTGCTGTAGGACTCTTACGTTATGATCTGTTTTGTGGTTTGATTCAAAATGATTCAAATGGCTCTGAGCACTATGGGACTTAACAAAAAATGGTTCAAATGGCTCTGAGCACTATGGGACTTAACATCTGAGGTCATCAGTCCCCTAGAACTTAGAACTGCTTAAACCTAACTAACCTAAGGACATCACACACATCCATGCCCGAGGTTGGATCCGAACCTGCGACCGTAGCGGTCGCGCGCTTCCAGACTCAAGCGTCTAGAACCGCTCGGCTACTTCGGCCGGCTGGTTTGCTTCTGTTGTTAATGTTCCTATCTTGTAATTTTCATAATTTAAAGTTTTATCGTCAGACAAGTCGCAACTTCAGTACAAGACATCTAGAGCACTCGAGGACTAGCGAAAATAATCCATCTAGCTTTTTCAGCCACTTGAAACAACGATAACCACAACGCAGAACGAATCTAGCTAACAATGAAAATTCTACACATATTACATAAAGGTTTAACAATGAACGTAGTTAAAGAATTAAAAATCTAAATACACACGATAGAATGCCCTGATGAAATTTTAAATGAATAATCGGATTTAAAACATAAATGGAAATGAAGTGCTACGCTTCTTCACAGAACGTAGGGGAACGATGCGGGAGACCCACACCGCCGTACGAGGCAAGGTCCTAATGGAGGTGGTTTGCCGTTGCCTTCCTTCGACCGTAATGGGGATGAATGATGATGATGAAGACGACACAACAACACCCAGCCATCTCTGGGCAGGTGTAAATCCCTGACCCCGCTAGGAATCGAACCCAGGACCTCTTGCTTGGGAAACGAGAACGCTACCGCGAGACCACGAGCTGCGGACTAATACATAAATAATTCATAGAAAATTTTATTGAATTCCTAACCAAAGATAATCGATAGGCACAAACAATAAGCAACAGACACATCGATTACAGGGAGATACAGCCAAAATGATAACATCAACACATCATCTTTGGCCAACTGTCACAATCGTCAGTCTGTCAAATTTAAGGATAAAGTGTCAAATTACTCTGCCGATTTTCGGCAAGATTGTGTTACGGCCGCGAGTGTTACGGTCGATATTGGCCTCGCCAGACATACTGGGGCGCCGAGTTGGAGGGTTGGAGAGTACCGAGCGAGAAGGACAGAACGGCAGAGTGTTGGGGTCCGGATGGTCCGAATTGTGCATTAATAATTTTGGCATTCTGTGGTAATGAACTGATGGTGAAACTGAGACGCTTGGGAATTCAATGCTGCTGTGGAACGATAAGCCGTGGGCTCTGCAATTGTATGGACGCAATTTACGGCGAGCTGTGACCAATGTCTTTTGTGGGTGTTTTCCCACGGCAGATAAACAAGACAGCGTGGGCCCAACCTGAACATGCTGTGCTGCGGCATGTTGGCCCACAATAAGGATGTCTTGATATTGGAGAAGAAAGCGGTGGAGTATGGTACGTGTATTAACCTTCAGTGCCTTCTGCGGTGTTGGTTTACTTAACTATGTGGAGATAGAGCAGTAACTGTCACTTTTCAACGAAATTTGCGATTGTGTAAAAGGGTGGCCAATGCCCGATGGGCGTTGCCATAAAGTTATTGTTGTTGTTGTTGTGGTCTTCAGTCCTGAGACTGGTTTGATGCAGCTCTCCATGCTACTCTATCCTGTGCAAGCTTCTTCATCTCCCAGTACCTACTGCAGCCTACATCCTTCTGAATCTGCTTAGTGTATTCATCTCTTGGTCTCCCTCTACGATTTTTACCCTCCACGCTGCCCTCCAATACTAAATTGGTGATCCCTTGATGCCTCAGAACATGTCCTACCAACCGATCCCTTCTTCTAGACAATTTGTGCCACAAACTCCTCTTCTCCCCAATTCTGTTCAATACCTCCTCGTTAGTTATGTGATCTACTCATCTAATCTTCAGCACTCTTCTGTAGCACCAAATTTCGATAGCTTCTATTCTCTTCTTATCTAAACTATTTATTGTCCACGTTTCACTTCCATAAATGACTACACTCCATTGTATTTCTTATTTGTGAACATAATTTTCTGTTTCAGGATTACTCATTGGACAGATTTGAAATTGTCAGTTCTGCGCTGTAGTTCAGCGGACTATAAATACTGGAATTTGACAAATATGGTAATTGTGAGTTTTGGATATGTTTTTATACTATTTTCGCAGGTTACAAAAATTACAACAAATGTACATTAACAACAGAAGCAAACCACAAAACAGTTTTTAGTGTGAGCGATCTAAACCTACATCACGTGGTACAATACGGAGTGACAGTGACCGCTGATGATATATGAATATAAATACCAAATCTGTGTATCCAAAAATATGATTAACCAACATTATAATAAAATAAAAAATATGTTATGTACCATTTGCAAATTGTCTGAAGATAGCCATATAAATGAAATGGATCCATCACAAGAAATATATCATTACACTACTATACCAGCAGTCTGGATTTTATTACGCAGTCTGAGTACAGCAAAGAAATTAAATATTTTTTTCCTATATCTACCGAAAATATGCACAGG
Organism: Schistocerca serialis cubense; assembly: GCF_023864345.2. NCBI lineage: Eukaryota > Metazoa > Arthropoda > Insecta > Orthoptera > Acrididae > Schistocerca > Schistocerca serialis. Next base: position 570,714,647 of record NC_064645.1, read on the forward strand.
ACAAAATTTACTATAGATCACTTTTTAATGCAAGTATTCAATGAACTGCACTGTGTAGTCTGAGTGCCCAAAATTTACTGCACCCTGTGTATGTTCCCTTCCAAACAGACAAGGAATTAGTGTTGGTGTGCCGTTATTGTGGTCTCGTGTGTGCAGCGAGGTGCGGTGGTGATGCAGTCGAGGGCGGGCTTGCTGCAGCCCGTCAGGCTGGATCCAAAGAAGCAGCGAGAATTCGGAACAACAGCCACCAAGCCGCCACAGCTCTCCAGGTGAGCGATAAAATAAGCTAAGGGTAGAGCCCGCACAGAATACCGTGGTCGGTAGACAAGCAGTCGGCAGGGCATGTGTAGGGAGAGCGCTAGTGTGGGGGTTACGGGTAGGCGCTGTAGGAGAAAAGCCGAACGCTGAAGGGGAAGTTCCATTCTACATTTAAGCCCACGCTCACATTTTTTGTAAATATTAAGTGCAGATCCTCCCTTTCCACACTTGCATTGTGGTATGGTGACCATTAAAAAGATCTGTCACCTCTGCTTTAGTTAGTATCTAAAAATAATTCCGTTGAAAATCCAGCGAATTATTTTCGCTTGGTTTGTTAGCCATTTTCAGAGAAGCGTCAAGAGTAACGAATTGTGACTAATACCTACACATTTCTCTTCTTGCCATGTTATAATTTGCTACTTTCGTCGAAACATAGCGGAGTTCATACCGTGTCACCTCACTAATATATTGTGCAGACGCAGTTTCGAAATTAATATGAAACAGTGATTTATTAAGTTTACTAAGAGAAGATCTCATAAAAAAGTACATCCTTGATACAAAATGTACGTGTAATGTCTTCACTTATGTAGTTCCAAAACACATAGCACATCTCGTTTCAGGAGCTATCGGTGGCCCTAAAAATTACATTCTTTCATTGGGAAAGTCTGTAGTTGGTGGGACTGGTGTAACACAGGATGGGACAGATAGGATTTGTAGGCGTGGAGGATGGTAGAGGGGTTCAACGACCATGTTCGATCAGAGAGGAGTTTGAGGAGGCAGAGGCGTTGTGGGCTTTGGATTGGATCGAGCGGAGATGAGGGATCCAGGTGAGGTGGTCAATGATGAGCCCAAGGTAGGTGGGGATGGGGGAGAGACGGACAGGACGGGCGCAGATGGTAAAGGAGAAATCAAGAAGCCGGAAGGAGCGAGTGGTACAACCTATGATGATCGCCTGGGTCTCAGAAGGATTGATTTTCAGGAGCCACTGTTTACACCATGTGGCAAAAAGGTCAAGGTAATTCTGGAGAAGGCGTTGGGACCGTTGAAGGGTAGGAGAGAGGGCAAGGAAGGCGGTGTCATTGGCATACTGCAAGAGGAGTACTAGAAGGGCATATCTGCCCTGTACAGGCGGTAGCGGAGAGGGGAGAGGACAGAGCCCTGGGGCACACCCACAGAGCGGCAGAAGATGTGGGAATTGGCGTTATGGATGGTAACATAGGAGGGGTGGCGGGAGAGGAAGGAGGCAATCAGACGGACGTAGTTGACAGGAAGGACATAGGTTGGAGTTTAAACAGGAGACTGGGATGCCAGACACGGTCGCAGGTCTTTCGTGGTCGAGGGAGACAAAAATGGCAGAACGACGGGAGTTAAGTTGGAGGGAAAGGAGATGAGTGAGGCTTAGGAGTTGGTCATCGGCAAAGAAGGAAGGTCGAAAGCCACATCGGATGTTGGGGGAGAGGTGGTGTCAGTGGAGGTGGTGATGGATGCACTGGGCAAGGATGGATTCCAAGAGCTTGCTGGACACTGAGGTGAGACATATAGGGCGATAGGAAGAGGCATCAGATGGAGGCTTGTTGGGTTTGGAGAACTTCAGGATATGGGAGGTTTTCCACAGGTTGGGGTAGAAGCTGGTGGCAAGGATTACGTTGTAGAGGGTGGCAAGGACTACAAGGAAGGAGGGAGGGTAGTGCTTGAGGTGGCAGAAGGTAACGCGATCGTGGTCGGGAGTGGTGTTGCGTTTAGTGTGGAGTGTGAGGCTGATGTCCTGTGTAGTGATGGGAGTGTTAAGTTCAGATGGTGGTGTGTGGCCCAAGTACTGGAAGCTAGGAGCAAGGGGAGGAACAGAGGTATCCGTATGGTCGATGACGTCAGGGAAGAGGGAATAATCAAACTGGGGTACATCTGGGATGGAAAAAACATCAGATAGGTGGGAGGCAAAGTGGTTTGCCTTAATGAGGCTGTCAGGAAGGGGACGGTCATCAAGGAGGAGAGGGTACTGTGAGGTAGGGCGGTTCCCAGTAAGGCGGTGGAAAGCAGACCAGTACTTGGAAGAGTTTATTGGGAACGTGGTGTTGAGTTGTGTACATGTCTGTCGCCAATCACGGCATTTCTTCGCAGTAAGCATTTTGCGGGTGTGTCGTTGTAATTGCCGGTGGTGGGTGAGTGTGTCCCGGTCACGAGTGCGGAGAAAAGAGCGGTAGAGGCAACGGGATTCATGAAGGAGAAGGACGGCTTGTAGGAGCAGGGCTAGGCAGTGAGGGTGTATGGCTTTGGTAGGGATATGGGTGGCGACGGCGTCAGACAAGGTCTGGTGCAGGAAAGCAGCAGTGAGGGAGATGCCATCAGGAGTTTGGTAGGATTGATGATGCCTGATAACTTTATAAGCTGTTGTTAGTCCTCCAGCAGCAATGAGAAAGACCATCATTAGTATCATCACAGATCACTTTATGTTGTTGCTCGGGGCAATAAATTTTGTAGATGTATTGGTGTTTGTGTTGCACAAGTGTTTTTGTTGTGTTGATTCCCTGTCCGAAGACATGTTTTGTGCAGTTCTTCACTCAATCGTGTGGAAGTCTATATAACTACTATGGCCTGACAGATCTGAACCTGTTATTGTAGTCAAGCCTTGGCCTCGCCCCCCCCCCCCCCTCCATGGCCTCGCCCCCCCCTCCCCCTACCTCCTTTTTCCCCTGAATTACGAAACTGATGTCTTAGTATGTGTCCTATCGACTCATCCATTATGTTAGCCAAGGTCTGCCATAATTATAGTTTATCTTATCCCCTATTCTATTGAGTCCCTCTTCATTAGTTATTTTATGTAACCATCTTATCTTCAGCACTCACCTGTCGCACCACATTTCAAAATCTTGTATTCTCTTCTTGTCTTTTCTTTTTATCGTTCGTATTTCACTTCTATGTAAGGCTAGACTCCAGACAAATACCTGCTGAAAAGATTTCTTAGGATATTAATTTCTATTCTTTGTTAAATACGAGGGTGTGCTGGAATGTAATGCCTCCGAATTTTTTATCTAAAAGCTGTTAGAGCTTTTTAAATAAAATAAACATTATTAACATTCTCCATCTTTATTCTTCACATCTCCATATTTGCAGCCGTCTGCCGCTAGAGGGCCCCGAATTGTAGCGTGCAACATGGCGTTTGTAACGTAACTGTGTAGGTGCGTGTAAAACAGCGTGCTGTAATTGAGTTTCGAATTCCTTCAGCATCATAACGACAGGACACGCAGGAGTGCTGCAACGTCTGCACCAATCCGACGCCTAAGATTCTCTATCATCGATCATCTTCCATGCAATCCCGACTTAGCCCCATCCGATTGTCATCTGTTTCCAAAACTTAAAGAACACCTTCCAGGACTTCACTTTGATAGCGACGAAGCGGTGCAGGCAGAGGTGGGTTGCAGCTCCGTCAACGAAGTCAAACGTTCCACAGTGATGGTATCAAAACAAAATGGTCTCTCGTTCGGAGAAGTGTGTTTGTCGCCAGGGTGACTATGTTGACAAATGAAGGAACTATTCATTCCGTTGAATTGTTGTTGCAAATCCTTTTACCGTCTAAATATTTATTTATTGGTCTGTTTCAGTCAGTTTTATTAAAAGCGTTTTTCAGTTTCCTGTTGGCTCAGAATTCCTTCATTCTATGAGAATTCAATTTAGTTTCTTCATCTCAAATAACTCTTCTCATTAGTCTGTTTGTTGATCATAGTTTGTAGTCTGTTTTTTGTGTTTCTTAATGTACTACTAAAATAATACATCAGTAAAGTTACGTGTTGTGGTCCTGATGAACCCATCGACCGCTGTGCCACAGCTCTCCCTTCCGTTGTCAGGTTTCTTGATTTTGGAACCGCTATTAATCCGTCGAGTAGCTCCTCACATTGCCTCATGAGGCTGAGTGAACCCCATTCCAGTCCTCTCACTAAGGAAAATTCCTTAGCGGTACTGGGAATCGAACCAGAGTCCCCCCCTGACAACTCAGCTACAGGAGGTAGACAAAAAAATACATACAGTGGAAAATGTAGCTGATGATTTTATCTGTATTTTACAGGTCTCAAAACATCTATGTTTATTTTGTAAGTTGTTGCATTTTCTTACGTAAAAAAATGTCTTCTGGCATCATTGGCTCGGAGACTACGAAGAGCAGGTTCAGCCGCCTAATTGGAAATGTTTTCCTGTCCTTTGTGCACAATCACACCTTTTCTTCACGAACTGTGACAGTTATTTGTGTAAGTGTGTCTGAGATGTGAAGATGTGTGTGTGTGTGTGTGTGTATGTGTGTGTGTGTGTGTGTGTGTGTGTGTGTGTGTGCGTGTGTGTGTGTGTGTGGTGTGATGACATGTTTGTGTTTGATGACGACGGAACGGAGAGGGTGAACCTAGTGTCAACATGTAATTTACCCTTCTCGAATAGCACCAAGGCGACAAGGGACCAATCACCATCAACAGAGTCATATGCCCATACACTTCAAGAGACACTATGGAGAGGTTTGGAATTTAATCTCAACCATTCGCTCAGAGTCTGGTGATTAGGCGCCATACTGTATGCCTCTATTCCTCCTCCCCTTTATCATGAAGACAAAGTGTAAGCATCCATTACTATGTGGCATACCGACACATCCAAGTATTACGCTTAACTTTGGTGTTCTGATGAGAACTGGTCCACCAAAGAGGCAAAGTCATTGGCATTTTCTGATGTGAGGATAATGGTGATACTAATGAGACATTAGTGCTTCAAATCCGCTAGTCTATTGCACAAAGTCACTTCCTGATCATTATACCACCTACATGAAAAGAAAACATGGTTGGTATCACCTTATGATGTTGACTCATCTGCACAACCTGAGGAATGTCTTGAGATCAGTCTTGAAGAGATGACTGGAGAAATTTCCATGATGTAAAAGTTTTCTTATTATTGACGTTAGATATCCTCGATCACTTGTACTATCTGTAAACTATAACGTTCTGGAGGCTAATAGGTTGCATGTCAGAATACTGGCGAACTGTTTGCCATCGTGTTTGTGCATGTTCTTCTTTCCATGCGTTTCTTACAGCCCTTTAAGTTTTGAGCTGTGGTGGTTTGCAGTCACATCGTTTGAGATGAGCTCCATTCACCCATTTTGGTGGAAGATTCAGTACGTTGGAATCCGGGAAAAGTTCACCGAAGTTCCACATCACTGCAGCTGGACCGCTTTCTGGATTATGAGCGTAAGGTAAACGTCTTTGTCGCTCTGGTTCTGCGACTTTGATAGCTGACAAGCAGAAGTTGTGTGTGAGAATATGTTTTCCTGTCTTGTACATTGACAATGAACCAGTTTTCCGCCTCATTACCTTATCAAGAGAGCATAATAGTTTTATTGTCTCAATGACATAAATTGACATTCTATTTTATTTCCTCTGGTGAAGTAAGGGACATTACTGTGTGTCTTTATTATAAATCACGTTATCCACATCCTATTCTTCTACATCTACGTTGTTGTTGTTGTTGTGGTCTTAAGTCCTGAGACTGGTTTGATGCAGCTCTCCATGCTACTCTATCCTGTGCAAGCTTCTTCATCTCCCAATACCTACTGACACCTACATCCTTCTGTATCTGTTTAGTGTATTCATCTCTTGGTCTCCCTCTACGATTTTTACCCTCCACGCTGCCCTCCAGCACTAAATTGGTGATCCCTTGATGCCTCAGAACATGTCCTACCAACCGATCCCTCCTTCTAGTCAAGTTGTGCCACAAACTCCTCTTCTCCCCAATTCTCTTCAATACCTCCTTGTTAGTTATGTGGTCTACCCATCTAATCTTCAGCATTCTTCTGTAGCACCACATTTCGATAGCTTCTATTCTCTTCTTGTCCAAACTATTTATCGTCCGTGTTTCACTTCCATACATGGCTACACTCCATATAAATACTTTCAGAAACGACTTCCTGACACTTAAATCAATACTCGATGTTAACAAAACTTCTCTTCTTCAGAAACGTTATCCTTACCATGGCCAGTCTACATTTTATATCCTCTCTACTTCAACCATCATCAGTTATTTTGCTCCCCAAATAGCAAAACACCTTTACTACTTTAAGTGTCTCATTTCCTAATCTAATTCCCTCAGCATCACCCGACTTAATTCAACTACATTCCATTATCCTCGTTTTGCTTTTGTTGATGGTCATCTTATACCCTCATTTCAAGACACTGTCCATTCCGTTCAACTGCTCTTCCAAGTCCTTTGCTGTCTCTCACAGAATTACAATGTCATCAGCGGACTTGAAAGTATTTATTTCTTCTCCATGGATTTTAATACCTACTCCGAACTTTTCTTTTGTTTCCTTTATTGCTTGCTCAATGTACACATTGAATAACATCGGGGAGAGACTACAACCCTGTCTCACTTCCTTCCCAACCACTGCTTCCCTTTCATACCCCACGACTTTTATAACTGCCATCTGCTTTCTGTACAAATTGTAAATAGTCTTTCGCTCCCTGTATTTTACCCCTGCCACCTTCAGAATTTGAAAGAGAGTATTCCAATCAACATTGTCAAAAGCTTTCTCTAAGTCTACAAATGCTAGAAAGGTATTTTTGCCTTTCCTTAATCTTTCTTCTAAGATAAGTCGTAGGGTCAGTATTGCCTCACGTGTTCCAGCATTTCTACGGAATCCAAACTGATCTTCCCCGAGGTCGGCTTCTACCAGTTTTTCCATTCGTCTGTAAAGAATTCGCATTAGTATTTTGCAGCTGTGACTTATTAAACTGATAGTTCGGTAATTTTCACATCTGTCAACAACTGCTGTCTTTGGGATTGGAATTATTATATTCTTCTTGAAGTCTAAGGGAATTTCGCCTGTCTCATACATCTTGCTCTCCAGATCGTAGAGTTTTGTCAGGACTGGCTCTCCCAAGGCTGTCAGTAGTTCTAATGGAATGTTGCCTACTTCCAGGGCCTTCTTTCGACTTAGGTCTTTCAGTGCTATGTCAAACTCTTCACGCAGCATCATATCTCCCATTTTATCTTCATCTACCTCTTCTTGGGCCGGCCGAAGTGGCCGTGCGGTTAAAGGCGCTGCAGTCTGGAACCGCAAGACCGCTACGGTCGCAGGTTCGAATCCTGCCTCGGGCATGGATGTTTGTGATGTCCTTAGGTTAGTTAGGTTTAACTAGTTCTAAGTTCTAGGGGACTAATGACCTCAGCAGTTGAGTCCCATAGTGCTCAGAGCCATTTGAACCATTTTGAACCTCTTCTTGGAGATAATAGAAGGTTCAGACAGATTATATATGGTAAGACAGATCTATGTTGTTATGTATTATTAAATGTTGAGTTGTCATTTGAGAAAGTTCGTCTGATGGTGTAACGTCCACCTAGAAAAATTATAAATGACTGTGCTTAAACTGACACAATATTTTTAGCGCAATGCAATCTGACTTTCAATAATCCCTACAAAAGAATGGCCCTGACTAACATTAACCTATACCTTTCCAAATCACTTACCTCACAAAAATCTTCATTGCTTGAACTACTGCAATACAGCGAGCGCCAATACTGCCAGCTAAATAAAAGATTCTAACTACTGAAGGCACTAACTACTGATAGGCATATTTAGCAAATGAAAGATTTTGATAAAGAACAAATAATGTATTTACCTTAACAGTGTTCAAAAGTCATAATATATATCAGTTCATGACAACATCCAGTTTTACAAATATACCGTCTCTGATGGACACACGTCCAGATCATCCGCTCTCAAAACTCCGCCATCTCTCTCCCCACATCCACCACTGGTGGCGGCGCACCTCCAACGGCGCAACGCTACGCGCTGTTAACAGCCAACTGCCCAACACTACAATAGCGACTATTGCAACAAAGTCACCCAGCCACAGACAGCACACAGCACAGTCAGTGATTTTCATACAGAGCGCTACGTGGCGTTACCAATATAAAAACCTAAACAGCCTACTTACATAGCCCCCATGCTCCCCACATAAAATTTTACAAATTGTTTTGGGCAGTGGCCAATACAGATTTGAAAAAATTTTTCATAATTACAATAACAAAGAAATCAAATCCACACACTTATTGATACAATGTTGGTCAAAAGCTAAAATTTTCTCACAGGCCATGAGGACAGTCCTGATCAGTCATCACAATAAAATTGCAGTGTTTTTCTGAAAGTTTGAGCAGTAAATGAAAATGCACAATGAAGTAGTGGATTTCCATGCAGTCTTGAAGAAGTAGTGTTGTCCTTCGAATGGAAAGACAGTGCTGACTCTTGGCATGCAGACAGGTAATGGGCCACAACAGAGCAAACCCACAGCAGAGTCAGTCGAAGTTTGGAAGGGTATTGGTAGGTAGGTCTTCACAGAGCAGACCCACTATAGTCCTGGTAGAGAGTATGATATTGGTGGGTCATGAAAGGTGCAGACCCACTGCAGTCCACAACTGCAAACACTAACAGTCCCAACTTCTCACATATTGAGCATATACTTTGACCAACAGAACTGTGTGCAGTGAAATGAATGCTTACAAGTTACTTAATCTGATGAATTGGTGTCCATTACAATTTTATAACATGAGAATACAATTACAAAGATACAGAAAACATCATTAAAAACATAATAGTACAGATAACATTTGTAGTAACACAGGCCTTACAAAAGAATAGAACTAGACATATACATCAGTGTTACAGGAATTATGACATAAGTAAATATATAAAATATTAGAATAGCTTTCGAAAATAATGTCTAAACATCTTTACAAAGTAAATAACATAGTATTAAAAAAATTCTACAACATAACTCTCATCAGATAAACACATAAAGACAGGAAGAACACAAATACACAAGGGTACACAAAAACATAGTGGAATAACAGAAAAGGAAAAGACAGGGTTTGTTTTACTCCAGTATTTTCCAAACAAAACTTTCTTTACTTCTTGGAGATCTCCCTCCATTCATCATTATTCCCAAAAAGTCTTATCTATACCTGCTCTCTGCACTTTTTTCATATACGAGGGCAGTTCAATAAGTAATGCAACACATTTTTTTTCTCGGCCAATTTTGGTTGAAAAAACCGGAAATTTCTTGTGGAATATTTTCAAACATTCCCGCTTCGTCTCGTATAGTTTCATTGACTTCCGACAGGTGGCAGCGCAGTACGGAGCTGTTAAAATGGCGTCTGTAACGGATGTGCGTTGCAAACAACGGGCAGTGATCGAGTTTCTTTTGGCGGAAAACCAGGGCATCTCAGATATTCATAGGCGCTTGCAGAATGTCTACGGTGATCTGGCAGTGGACAAAAGCACGGTGAGTCGTTGGGCAAAGCGTGTGTCATCATTGCCACAAGGTCAAGCAAGACTGTCTGATCTCCCGCGTGCGGGCCGGCCGTACACAGCTGTGACTCCTGCAATGGCGGAGCGTGCGAACACACCCGTTCGAGATGATCGACGGATCACCATCAAACAACTCAGTGCTCAACTTGACATCTCTGTTGGTAGTGCTGCCACAATTGTTCACCAGTTGGGATATTCAAAGGTCTGTTCCCGCTGGGTCCCTCGTTGCCTAACCGAACACCATAAAGAGCAAAGGAGAACCATCTGTGCGGAATTGCTTGCTCGTCATGTGGCTGAGGGTGACAATTTCTTGTCAAAGATTGTTACAGGCGATGAAACATGGGTTCATCACTTCGAACCTGAAACAAAACGGCAATCAATGGAGTGGCGCCACACTCACTCCCCTACCAAGAAAAAGTTTAAAGCCATACCCTCAGCCGGTAAAGTCATGGTTACAGTCTTCTGGGACGCTGAAGGGGTTATTCTGTTCGATGTCCTTCCCCATGGTCAAACGATCAACTCTGAAGTGTATTGTGCTACTCTTCAGAAATTGAAGAAACGACTTCAGCGTGTTCGTAGGAACAAAAATCTGAACGAACTTCTCCTTCTTCATGACAACGCAAGACCTCACACAAGTCTTCGCACCCGAGAGGAGCTCGCAAAGCTTCAGTGGACTGTTCTTCCTCATGCACCCTACAGCCCCGATCTCGCACCGTCGGTTTTCCATATGTTTGGCCCAATGAAGGACACAGTCCGTGGGAGGCACTACGCGGATGATGAAAAAGTTATTGATGCAGTACGACGTTGGCTCCGACATCGACCAGTGGAATGGTACCGTGCAGGCATACAGGCCCTCATTTCAAGGTGGCGTAAGGCCGTAGAATTGAATGGAGATTACGCTGAAAAATAGTGTTGTGTAGCTAAAAGATTGGGGAATAACCTGGTGTATTTCAATGCTGAATAAAACAACCCCTGTTTCAGAAAAAAAATGTGTTGCATTACTTATTGAACTGCCCTCGTAACTTCTCAATGCACTTCTTCCAATTCGTCGCAACTCATTCTCTTATATAGTCTACATCCTCTTAAGCTACCTTAAATCTACTGAGCTCAGATGCTAAACTAAGGGATGAGGCAATGCAGCAGCACAAAACAAATAACACAAACAGCAATGACAAAAAATTCAAATTGGCAAAGCAAGCAGCAATATTACAACTAATATAACGTAATGTGCAGCAAACAAGAAAAATAAATCAGTAGTAAAACTGGCTTAACAGAGTAATACAAAATGACATTCAGTTGCACTATGCCTCGCAAACAGCAGCAGCAAATGCAATAACTTATACCTAAATATGACTTAGCTCAAGCAGAAAAAATAGTACACTAACGACAACAATGCAGATAAGGGAAATGTCTATTCACATCTTAATATCTATGTCATTAAAGTGGTGCACCACAAGAAGTTATTCTACCAAAAAAATTACCAAGTAGTTGAAAAGAAAATTATGTATGCAGTTACTGTTATTAATCCCTTCTTATTGTTCTTTCCTTTCCAAGTGCTCCTTTCTCAAAGAATGTGGATCATAAAATTGTTATCTAATAGATCAGATGACAGAAAGTGTTCACAATAGCAAATGCATTTAATTTTATTTTATAAAACCAAAGCTGCAACACAGCTGGAAAACAGATATCAAATGAAATAAGCAACTATGTAAAGCAAACCATAAAAACATCATTCAATAGCCATGTATCATTTCATAAATCAGTAGAAATTCTCTCAACTCTCGTAGAAAGGCACTTGTCATAATCAGGTGTGCAGATGTAAGAATATTTCCCACCAATTCAGAAGCATTTCAGTAAGTAGCACAAAGTACGACATGTTTCCAAGTAATGAGCGTGTCGTATTTGCGATGCTTTCTACAAAGGAATGTCAATAGCGAGGTTAATGGTCACTTTTTTTCCACCTAATGGCTTTTTTTTCAGGCAGGTGGCACAGCTTGGCGTCCACGACGTATTATGTGAATGTCACTTAACTTTCTTACAGAAATATTTACGACAGCAGTGACAGTCTCACATAAAAATTTCCACAGGTCGAGAATTTGCGTCACGAATGTGTAGAAACAAAATCCTATAAATATAACAGCGTCCAAAAAAGTTTCGCTCGCATTGTGATACATTCACACATATACACACATTTCATAACTCTTAAAGTACGGTTCTTGGTTTCCAACATCCTTTTTCACAAACCAGGGTCCCTAACCACTACTCATTATTACTTACCTTATTACATATATACATATTCGTCGACACTTCTTCAATATTTCATCATAATAAATACATATCATAATAAACATTCCTTAGTCCGCAGCTCGTGGTCGTACGGTAGCGTTCTCGCTTCCCACGCCCGGGTTCCCGGGCTCGATTCCCGGCGGGGTCAGGGATTTTCTCTGCCTCGTGATGACTGGGCGTTGTGTGCTGTCCTTAGGTTAGTTAGGTTTAAGTAGTTCTAAGTTCTAGGGGACTGATGACCATAGATGTTAAGTCCCATAGTGCTCAGAGCCATTTGAACCATTTAAACATTCCTCAACAGCATAATACACATCGTCGTCGTGATAATAACATCATAACACCTCAGTCAAATCTCAAAAACGTTGTAGCTTTCAGCAATAATTTCAAAACCTAAAAAAAAATTCTCTACTCATTTCAATAGTGTCATCTACCTCAAACGTACTTTAAGAAACATGATCCCATACCAAATATGACATTCAAAGCTCTCACACTATCACAATGGTTCCCAAAAAATATGAACAGTTCACAAAGTACAGAAAAAATACAATTTCATAAGTAATTACAGAAACATCTGTCACTGATGTAGTAAAGAAATGTTTGTTTCTCTGTTAAATAATCAGATAGCTGTATAATTCTGTGTTAGGGAAATATGGTACCGATGTGTAAAGTTGTATAAGCAAATACCATATTAGCTAGGGCTCCTTGTGCTTGCCAAACACATGGTACACAAAGTGGGCGTGTACCCCCCCTAAGGATTAATGTAATTATACCCTCAGGTGTTACAGATTACAGCAATGGAATGAAATGTATCACGGAAAACTTTCTTTGTAATTCAAAAATCTTTAAAAATAAATGTTTTAAGTACAAAATTAATCACTCAAATACGTGTACTGACGCGCTAAATTGTGAGTCTTGTTGTAACATAATCTCTGTCATTACTTGAGGGTAGAAAATGTGCCAAGTGTCGTAATTATCGTCGTCCGTAAGCAAAGTTCTGTGAAGTCAATGTACTTACCTCGTAATAAACAAAGGTGAAATGCTATGCGTATAGATATCGTAGTTATTATGTACAGTACCGTAATCAAGAAAGTATTACACTGTAACGTATTGTTGTGCTACGAAAAAGGCTGTCTCATTGTAGCTATACCACAAAAGTTACTACTAAAACATGTTTTACTTTCTAGAATAATACAGAAAAACTGTGCAGATATAAGACAGAAACACCGCAAAAGCAACAATGTAAATTGTAACTCATTAGTATCGTCGTGATATAATCGTGTAACTGTCACATAAACTAACCACTGTGTCATCTGGTATCTCTCAGAAAGTACTTTAATTCCAAAATGTATTTTCAAGTAAACAAAAATGTTGCATTAAAATCTCATTAGCAGTACCTGTATCTGTTCTAAGTATGTAAGCCTTATAGTCGTTATGTAATTGTGCAACTAACAAGCAAGTATGTACACACACGATAACACTGTGTCGTCTGTTCACTATAACAATGCATTCGTAATTACTGTCTAAATATGTTCCCTAGGTTCTAGACTGGATAGCTAACTTCAAAACATTGTTGCATGTTAACAGTTTCTCAGTGTGACAAATTGTACTAGTAGCGTGAAGTGAAAAATTTTATGGCAAAGACTAAGTTAAAAAGCAGATTATCTTTCAATAAACGGTTTTACGCGTAAAATGTTGTGTAATACTTTACTATTCCTAGTATATAGTTTCAACTTCAACGCAATTATCATGTGGTATACGTCGGATTCTGAAAGGTCCATTGTAAATCAGAAAAAAATTGTGACTCAAGTGTTTCTTCTTATGTGACAATGAATGAGCTTTAATGAGAACTATCTGACCAATATATAATTTCTTTGCATTAGCTTTACCGTGTAGTTTTCTCCTTTTGTCTGCTGCAGAATTTATATTTTTAATAGCCAAATCAATTATGTCTTTGTGTCGAAGTTATGTGTATTCGGAAAAGGTACAAGCTCTCAGATTCTGTTCGGTGGTTCTTCATTCTTCAGTACAAGAATAGGTCGTAAAGCAGTGGAGTCATGAGGCATTTCATTCGCACATTTTGAAATAAGTGTAAATATCTGTCCCAATGCTGGTGCTTTCTGTGATAACAAAGTCTGCAAAGCTTATTGATTTCTTTCATAACCCGTTCAGACGGGTTACAATGTGGTGAGTACAATGAAATAAAACAGGTTTTATTTTATGGTTCCGAAGCATGCTACACCAAACAGCAGACCTGAATTGTGGTCCGTTATCTGAAATGACTTTGCTAACGTGTACAACTTCACGTAAGAAATTTTTAACAAAGGCGTTGGATACAGACCGTCCAGTGGCTTTACGTAACGGAGTGAAAGAAACAAATTTTGAAGTAAGTTTAACAGCGACTAGAAAGTATAAAAATCCATTCGATGTTCTGACAAGGGGTCCCAAGAGATCAACAGCAGCAAATTCTTTTAATTTAGAAGGATTTAGAAGGAATGATAGGAAACAACGGAGTACGATGTGAGATAGTAGATGGTTTCGCCTTTTGGTAAAGTTTACAAATAGACAAGACTCTTCGAATTCTCTTTTCCATATTCTTAAAATAACAAGTCGTCTGAAGAATATGATAACATTTTCGTGGACCGAAATGTGTGTAGCTGAAATGAATGTACCAAATGAGCTTATTAACAAAATCGTCCGGAATGCAAAGTACCCATAGCTGTGTGTGTGTCTTTTCATGCCATTTACTTTTGATGTCTTTCCAAATCGGATCTTTATCTTGTTAATGAGCAATGTCCTTTAAAGATGTGGTGATGAAGTTTTCATAGGCGACTTTCTGAATGTAAAGAATACTAAAATTTTTCGCGAGGTTGCCTTCTGTGTTACTTTTCTCAAGCACAGCCGGTGCGCGTGACAGTGCGTCGGCAACAATGTTCCCCTTGCCGGGAATGTAGACTACTGTGAAGTGGAATTCTTGCAGAAATAATGCCCAACGTTTTAACCTGTCATGATTTAATTTTGAAGACATAAGAAATTGTAATGCACGATGATAACTGTATACTTTTACGTGCTTACCAGAAAGAAAGAAACGGAATTTGTTAAATGCCCAAACGATAGCTAAAGCTTCTAATTCAGTAACGGAATAATTTTTTTCAGATTTCTTTAGCACTCGGCTAGCAAAAGCAATGGTTTTCTGAACGGTAGTGTCATTTTCTATGACTTCTTGAAATAAATGGGCACCAAGACCGACTTTAGAAGAATCTATGCTAAGGCAGAAATCTTGTGACAGATCTGGATGAGCTAGTATTGGCGCGTCAAGTAGCAATTCTTTCAAAGAATTGAATTCCAACTGTGCTTGTTCGTCCCAGTTACAAATAGTATTTTTTCCAGTGAGAGAACAAAGTTTTGGTGTAACTAGAATTTGCATATTCAGAAAACGACGGTAAAAATTTACGAGACCTAGAAAACTGCGGACTTGTTTTTTTTCGGATGGAACTGGAATGGCTGAATGCCTTCAGAAGAAGTAATACGTCCCAAAAACTTCACCTTTGTCCTACCGAATTCAGACTTTTCCAAGCTAATTGTAATTCCAGATTCTGCAAAAATATGTAACACGGTGTTGAGGATGCGATTACGATGTTCCCACTAGGCTTCTACTATCAGAATATCGTCCACATATAAGGTGATGTGACGTTTTAAGAACTCAGGTAATATGGAATTTAGCCCGCGAATGAATGCTGCCGAAGAAATGTTCAAAGCAAAAGGAAGTTTCCGAAACCGATAACAAACGCCGAAACAAAGAAAAGCTGTGTATTTTCTACATTCTGGATGAAGTTCGATCTGATAAAATCTGGATCTGTGATCAATAGAAGACAACACTTTTACACTATTAAAATTTTGAAGAAGTTCTTCCATCGTTTGCGGCCTGTCTGTTTCAGGAATGATGATAGTATTGATTTGTCTCGAATCTAAGACAAGTCTGATCGATCCATTTTTCTTCTCAGGAACATGTAATTGATTGTTGTATGAGCTTATTTCAGGCTCAATAATGCCCTCGTCAAGCATAGATTGTTTTTCTGTTCTAACACGGTCCCTATAACGTGCCGGAATTATGAATGGTCTAACACAAAATTTAGTATGCTCACGAACACGAAATTGGTATTGAAATCCCTTGATTGTTCCTGTTTCGTGAGTAAAATCTGTGAAATGTGCTTTTAAAATCTCAAAAAGGTCTTGCCTATCAGTGTCATTACAATTCTCAATTATTTGAATTTTATTCTGAATTAACTAATTTGTATCAAATACGTCGTCGATATCATCCCTGTCAGTACTTGCAGAGTGATTGTTAGTGTCAAGTTCCGTCGAAAATTCCGAACTGTTGTCTAACAGGAGATAAAGCCGATTAATTTCCTTGTCATGGTTTGAGAGCCAATCTTCAAATTCCAAAACTATTGACTTACCTTCTTTCTCTAAACTTATTTCAGCATCGTGAAAGTTTAAGATTGCTTTGTATTCATTCAAAAAGTCTACTTCCAATACTTCCGTCGACAATAATGGAACAATAAGAAAGTTCATAGAGAAGCTGTGGCTTTGACAAAAGAATATTAAGTTGGTTTGTTGGCGTACATCTACACTTTTTCCAACGATTGCCCCTTGTAATTTAATCTTACGTAACGGAAGTGTGGGGCAATCGTTAGATTTGTTGCATTTGCTGGAGGCTGTTTCACTAATTTCTGAAACGGGACCGCCAGAGTCAAGTACTGCCGTAAATTTTACGTCATTTACTGTAATGTGAATCACAGGATATGCAATGTTGTTATGTTTTACGTCGTGTTCCTGGGGTAAGATGTCCCCAATGTCTTCCATTTTTACGTAGTTACTAGCTACAGCAGCTGCGTCGTCAGTTTCGTAAGTACGAATTGTGGCTGCCAGCGGTATGAGTCATTGCCTATTGTCTCTTTGTTGGCGCGCATCGTTATTGGGCTTTAGAGACCTAACTTCTACAAATTCACTTTGTGAAGAGGGCCCGGCCCTTTTTGAATTCCGCGAGTCCTGATACAATTCAGGTCTGTCATTACGATCATATGGTCTGTCGTCATGTCGGTAGATTCCACAGTTTCTTTCTTGTCGGTCACGTGGTGGAGAGTTCCTCCCTGAGTCTTAAGTGCGCGCTGGACCGTTGCGTCTGAAGTTATTCTGTCTCCCTTGATAATAATTATTTTGGGTCCCATATTGTCTGTTTCTAAGGTTTCTCTGTCATATTCATTACTATGGAAATGCGATCTTTCTCTGTAATTATTACTACTCTTCCAACGGTTGTCATACGGGTGGTGTCTGTTTTGGTCACGATTTACGTTGTAAAAATAGCCTTGTGGTGTCCATTTATTATTTCAGTCATCGTGGAATTGTGACGGATCTGACATGTAATTGTTGTGCTCCTGTTTTCGCGTTCCGCGATTGTCAGTGTCAATTTCCAATTCTTGTAACAGTCCCTGAAAAGCTTCAGTGACGTCTTTGCAACGTCCTGCCAAAATAATATGTCGTAAATGTTCAGGCAATTTGATTGAGCAAATGCAGATGAGTTCTGAAGGGCTGTAAGGGTTTGACAGGTACTGATTCTTGTGCAACATGTCTTCAAAATATTTCACAAGACTGGGAAATTCAGATTGTTCGAAATGTTTCATCATTATGATGCTATGTTTTATTCGGTCTTGTGTGGCTTGAGACCAATATGCTGAGAGGAAAGCATGATAAAATTCTCCTTCACTGTGACAATCGTGAATGACCGATCGCATTCTTACAGCTGGTTCATTCTCTAATTAGCCACACACAAATTCTAATCTGTGCTCTAATGACCGGTTGGGAGGAAAACAATGAGAGAATTGATGAAGCCACGCTTGCGGATGAATGTCGTTGCCGGAATTCTTAAATGTTTTGTATTTACGTGTAGCAATAAACAGCTTATAGTCAAAATCATCATGTCGGCGAGTCGCATGTCGGTCATTGTTACGTCGTTTCGGTGGTTCCGTCTCAAAATTCGGTGTACCTTGCCAATTTCTTTTATAATTTATGAAGTGCCCTGTTTTATTATTTTGTGGCTGTTCTGTATTTCTATGTCCCTCTTTCCGTGTTGGAGCGCGAGTGTCCTCTGAAATATGTAATTCTTGTATTACCTTTGTCAACTGATCTTCTACTTCCTGGATTTCTCTTTTGTACTGTGTATTGATTTGATTTTGATGTTGTTTGAATTTTCTGATTTGTTCATACTCTTCTGTGTCAGTGAAGGCTACGGGTCTTGTGTCATTCAGATCATCATCTACCTTTGTAGATAAGTTAGTGAACTGATTCGAAAGTTGGTCTACTTTCTCCGATAGTGTACTTATTTCCTCTGTGTGTTTTTCTGAACCAAGTTTCAAAGTGTCCATTTGTGTTGAAATCGTAACTACTGTGTCCTTTAAGTTTTCCTGAGTTTTTGCAAGTTGCGTAACCGAATCGGTAGATGCAACTGAGTCAGTTTCAGGTTCCAAGGTCTCATGATTTTCATGAACAATAGTTTGCAGCTCTTTTATGGCTGCTTCGTGATTCTGTAATGCATTTTCATGCCGCGAAAAAATAGGTTGGAAATGCTCACAAATTTGTGTTTTTACGTCATTACAGACTTTTGTGCTCCCTGCCGCCGTTGGATAAGCAGCTGCAGCAGCAAGTCGTATACTCCTAGCTCACTCATTTGTTACATAGTTTAATTCTTAATTTCTTTGCGTGTTTTTGGTACTTGCATTGTGTAATTCATAAATTTCGGGCGTATTATAGTATTTGAGAGTTGTAGCATCGCGTTTTAGTACCTGAATAGTGTAAATTCGCGTAGTCGTTTGTCTACTGTTTTGTTTTGAACGGCCAGTGTCGGTTGGTCGCAGTCAGTGTGCTCCCTGCCGCCGTTGGATAAGCAGCTGCAGCAGCAAGTCGTATACTCCTAGCTCACTCATTTGTTACATAGTTTAATTCTTAATTTCTTTGCGTGTTTTTGGTACTTGCATTGTTTAATTCATAAATTTCGAGCGTATTATAGTATTTGAGAGTTGTAGCATCGCGTTTTAGTACCTGAATAGTGTAAATTCGCGTAGTCGTTTGTCTACTGTTTTGTTTTGAACGGCCAGTGTCGGTTGGTCGCAGTCAGTGTGCGCCGTTGGATAAGCAGCTGAGCAGCAAGTCGTATACTCCTAGCTCACTCATTTGTTACATAGTTTAATTCTTAATTTCTTTGCGTGTTTTTGGTTCTTGCATTGTTTAATTCATAAATTTCGGGCGTATTATAGTATTTGAGAGTGTAGCATCGTGTTTTAGTACCTGAGTAGTGTAATTTCGCTTAGTCTCCTTCCGCCGCCGAGCAGTGTCAGCAGTGCGCAAGTAGCAGCATTACTGCATTTACTAGGCAATCTTGTATTTTAATAACCGTTTAAATTTTGTCGATTTGTTTGCGCTCTCTGTAGATTAGTTCAGACGTTCTTAGCAAAACAGTTTTTAGCATGGATAGGGACTGCAACTGCTGTGTTCGGATGCAGGCTGAGTTGGCATCCCTTCGCTCCCAACTTCAGGCAGTGTTGGCTTCGGTCACACAGCTTGAGGCTGTTGCCAATGGGCATCACTGTGGGGGTCGGGATGGGGGTTTGTCGGGGACGGCCAGCTCGTCCCACGCATCCCCTGATCGGACTACGACTGTGATTGCCCGGGATACTGCCCGCATTGAGGCTGATCCCTCACCTGTGGTAGAGTGGGAGGTCGTTTCAAGGTGTGGCAGGGGGCGAAAGACATTCCGGAGGGCTGAACGGAAAGCCTCTCCAGTTTGTCTGACGAACCGGTTTCAGGCTCTGTCTCAGGCTGATACTGATCTTCGGCCTGACATGGCTGCTTGTCCTGTTCCAGAGGTTGCCCCTCAGTCTGCAAGATCCGGGCAGTCGCAGAGGGTGGGCTTACTGGTAGTTGGGAGCTCCAACGTCAGGCGCGTAATGGGGCCCCTTAGGGAAATGGCAGCAAGAGAGGGGAAGAAAACCAATGTGCACTCCGTGTGCATACCAGGGGGAGTCATTCCAGATGTGGAAAGGGTCCTTCCGGATGCCATGAAGGGTACAGGGTGCACCCATCTGCAGGTGGTCGCTCATGTCGGCACCAATGATGTGTGTCGCTATGGATCGGAGGAAATCCTCTCTGGGTTCCGGCGGCTATCTGATTTGGTGAAGACTGCCAGTCTCGCTAGCGGGATGAAAGCAGAGCTCACCATCTGCAGCATCGTCGACAGGACTGACTGCGGACCTTTGGTACAGAGCCGAGTGGAGGGTCTGAATCAGAGGCTGAGACGGTTCTGCGACCGTGTGGGCTGCAGATTCCTCGACTTGCGCCATAGGGTGGTGGGGTTTCGGGTTCCGCTGGATAGGTCAGGAGTCCACTACACGCAACAAGCGGCTACACGGGTAGCAGGGGTTGTGTGGCGTGGGCTGGGCGGTTTTTTAGGTTAGATGGCCTTGGGCAAGTACAGAAAGGGCAACAGCCTCAACGGGTGCGGGGCAAAGTCAGGACATGCGGGGACCAAGCAGCAATCGGTATTGTAATTGTCAACTGTCGAAGCTGCGTTGGTAAAGTACCGGAACTTCAAGCGCTGATAGAAAGCACCGAAGCTGAAATCGTTATAGGTACGGAAAGCTGGCTTAAGCCAGAGATAAATTCTGCCGAAATTTTTACAAAGGTACAGACGGTGTTTAGAAAGGATAGATTGCATGCAACCAGTGGTGGAGTGTTCATCGCTGTTAGTAGTAGTTTATCCTGTAGTGAAGTAGAAGTGGATAGTTCCTGTGAATTATTATGGGTGGAGGTTACACTAAACAACCGAACTAGGTTAATAATTGGCTCCTTTTACCGACCTCCCGACTCAGCAGCATTAGTGGCAGAACAACTGAGAGAAAATTTGGAATACATTTCACATAAATTTTCTCAGCATGTTATAGTCTTAGGTGGAGATTTCAATTTACCAGATATAGACTGGGACACTCAGATGTTTAGGACGGGTGGTAGGGACAGAGCATCGAGTGACATTATACTGAGTGCACTATCCGAAAATTACCTCGAGCAATTAAACAGAGAACCGACTCGTGGAGATAACATCTTGGACCTACTGATAACAAACAGACCCGAACTTTTCGACTCTGTATGTACAGAACAGGGAATCGGTGATCATAAGGCCGTTGCAGCATCCCTGAATATGGAAGTTAATAGGAATATAAAAAAAGGGAGGAAGGTTTATCTGTTTAGCAAGAGTAATAGAAGGCAGATTTCAGACTACCTAACAGATCAAAACGAAAATTTCTGTTCCGACACTGACAATGTTGAGTGTTTATGGAAAAAGTTCAAGGCAATCGTAAAATGCGTTTTAGACAGGTACGTGCCGAGTAAAACTGTGAGGGACGGGAAAAACCCACCGTGGTACAACAACAAAGTTAGGAAACTACTGCGAAAGCAAAGAGAGCTCCACTCCAAGTTTAAACGCAGCCAAAACCTCTCAGACAAACAGAAGCTAAACGATGTCAAAGTTAGCGTAAGGAGGGCTATGCGTGAAGCGTTCATTGAATTCGAAAGTAAAATTCTGTGTACCGACTTGACAGAAAATCCTAGGAAGTTCTGGTCTTACGTTAAATCAGTAAGTGGCTCGAAACAGCATATGCAGACACTACGGGATGATGATGGCATTGAAACAGAGGATGACACGCGTAAAGCTGAAATACTAAACACCTTTTTCCAAAGCTGTTTCACAGAGGAAGACCGCACTGCAGTTCCTTCTCTAAATCCTCGCACAAACGAAAAAATGGCTGACATCGAAATAAGTGTCCAAGGAATAGAAAAGCAACTGGAATCACTCAATAGAGGAAAGTCCACTGGACCTGACGGGATACCAATTCGATTCTACACAGAGTACGCGAAAGAACTTGCCCCCCTTCTAACAGCCGTGTACCGCAAGTCTCTAGACTAACGGAGGGTTCCAAATGATTGGAAAAGAGCACAGATAGTCCCAGTCTTCAAGAAGGGTCGTCGAGCAGATGCGCAAAACTATAGACCTATATCTCTGACGTCGATCTGTTGTAGAATTTTAGAACATGTTTTTTGCTCGCGTATCATGTCATTTCTGGAAACCCAGAATCTACTATGTAGGAATCAACATGGATTCCGGAAACAGCGATCGTGTGAGACCCAACTCGCCTTATTTGTTCATGAGACCCAGAAAATATTAGATACAGGCTCCCAGGTAGATGCTATTTTTCTTGACTTCCGGAAGGCGTTCGATACAGTTCCGCACTGTCGCCTGATAAACAAAGTAAGAGCCTACGGAATATCAGACCAGCTGTGTGGCTGGATTGAAGAGTTTTTAGCAAACAGAACACAGCATGTTGTTATCAATGGAGAGACGTCTACAGACGTTAAAGTAACCTCTGGCGTGCCACAGGGGAGTGTTATGGGACCATTGCTTTTCACAATATATATAAATGACTTAGTAGATAGTGTCGGAAGTTCCATGCGGCTTTTCGCGGATGATGCTGTAGTATACAGAGAAGTTGCTGCATTAGAAAATTGTAGCGAAATACAGGAAGATCTGCAGCGGATAGGCACTTGGTGCAGGGAGTGGCAACTGACCCTTAACATAGACAAATGTAATGTATTGCGAATACATAGAAAGAAGGATCCCTTATTGTATGATTATATGATAGCGGAACAAACACTGGTAGCAGTTACTTCTGTAAAATATCTGGGAGTATGCGTACGGAACGATTTGAAGTGGAATGATCATATAAAACTAATTGTTGGTAAGGCGGGTACCAGGTTGAGATTCATTGGGAGAGTGCTTAGAAAATGTAGTCCATCAACAAAGGAGGTGGCTTACAAAACACTCGTTCGACCTATACTTGAGTATTGCTCATCAGTGTGGGATCCGTACCAGGTCGGGTTGACGGAGGAGATAGAGAAGATCCAAAGAAGAGCGGCGCGTTTCGTCACTGGGTTATTTGGTAACCGTGATAGCGTTACGGAGATGTTTAATAAACTCAAGTGGCAGACTCTGCAAGAGAGGCGCTCTGCATCGCGGTGTAGCTTGCTCGCCAGGTTTCGAGAGGGTGCGTTTCTGGATGAGGTATCGAATATATTGCTTCCCCCTACTTATACTTCCCGAGGAGATCACGAATGTAAAGTTAGAGAGATTAGAGCGCGCACGGAGGCTTTCAGACAGTCGTTCTTCCCGCGAACCATACGCGACTGGAACAGGAAAGGGAGGTAATGACAGTGGCACGTAAAGTGCCCTCCGCCACACACCGTTGGGTGGCTTGCGGAGTATCGATGTAGATGTAGATGTAGATGTTAGACACTTCGATTCGATTTTGTGTAACTCAGTAGCTAAATCTTCACGTGTTTGTTCAAGCGTGGTGTTTAACTTTTGAAGATTTTGTTCCATTGCGTCTAACTGTTGCTGTGTTTGTCTCTGGTGTTGTTCCATTGTCTAACTTACGAAGATTTTGTTTGTTCCATTGTGTCTAACTTTCGAAGATTTTGTTCCATTGTGTCTAACTTTTGAAGATTTTGTCCCATTTGTTTCTGATTATATTCAAGCGTTGTGTCTAACTTTTGTAGCCTTTGCCCCATTTGTTGCATTAAATGTAAAAACAATGCACTGGTGTCAAGAACATGTTCCTCAGTGCTATTCGGCAGTGCATTTGAACAGGCAATATTCGCATTTTGAAAAGCAGAAAATGTGTATTGACTTATTTGAGAAAACGGCGAGGACGTAAAACCTGTATCTCCAGTATTTGCAATATTGTGTCCTGTCATTTCGAATTCCTGAGGCGAGCTGTTGCCGACCGATCGATCGATAATGCTTCCCTGTTCACTAATTGTTTCACTGTCTACACCATTATTTGCAGCCCGCTCCATTTCCCTATGCACAATTACCAAATTACTATGTTGAACATTAGTTAATTCATTGCACGGTGGCGCTAACACACTGCTTTCGTCTTCACTGTCATTTCTCAGTTTACTTTGGAGCCTAGTATTACGTTTTTCACACGCCATAATTGTCACAATATTTCACACCATAACACAGAAAAGCACAATTTGAAGAGCAAACATAAGAAAACACATTAACATAGCACTGAAAATAATATCTAGTTAATTGCAAGCGCAGCTGTGAAATACTTGGTGCAAATCTACATGCATGCCACAACTGTTTTACTGTACAACAATGAAAAACTACAACTACAAAGGAAATTCTCTCTATAATTACGCGCTAGCAATAAACAATAGCTACACTAATTACACAAACTACAAGAAAAAATTAGAAGATTCCAGTGAGGTATCCTCGGCTAAGGGTCGACATATGTAACGTCCCCTTAGAATATTTGTAAATGACTGTGCTTAAACTGACACACAATATTTTTAGCGCAACGCAATCTGACTTTCAATAATCCCTACATAAGAACGGTCCTGACTAACATTAACCTATACCTTTCACAAACAACTTACCTTACAAAAATCTTCATTGCTCGAACTACTGCAATGCAGCGAGCGCCAATACTGCCAGCTAAATACAAGATTCTAACTACTGAAGGCACCAACTACTGATAGGCATATTTAGCAAATGAAAGATTTTGATAAAGAACAAACAATGTATTTACCTTAACAGTGTTCAAAAGTCATAATATATATCAGTTCACGACAACATCCAGTCTTACAAATTTACCGTCTCTGATGGACACACGTCCAGATCATCCGCTCTCGAAACTGCGCCACCTCTCTCCCCACATCCACCACTGGTGGCGGCTCACCTCCAACTGCGCAACGCTACGCGCTGTAACCAGCCAACTGCCCAACACTACAATAGCGACTATTGCAACAATGTCACCCAGCCACAGACAGCACTCAGCACAGTCAGTGATTTTCATACAGAGCGCTACGTGGCGTTACCAATATAGAAACCTAAACAGCCTACTTACAATGGGTGTTGTTGTTGGTGTCGTTGTGGTCTTCAGTCCAAAGCTTGGTATGATGCAACTCTATTCTGTGCAAGCCTCTTCATCACCGAGTAACTACAGCAACCTACATCCTTCTGAATCTGCTTATTGTATTCATCTTTTGGTCTTCCTCTACGATTTTTACCCTCCACGCTTCCCTCCAGTACTAAATTCGTGATCCTTTGATGCCTCAGAATGTGTCCTACTAACCAATCCCGTCTTCTAGTCGACTTGTACCACACATTTCTCTTCTCTCCAGTCGTATTCAGTACCTCCTCATTAGTTACGCCTTCTACCCATCTAATCTTCAGCATTCTTCTGTAGCACCACATTTCAAAAGCCTCTATTCTCTTCTAGTCTACACTGTTTATCATCCATGTTTCACTTTCATACATGACTACAATCCATACCGGTACGTTCAGAAAAGACCTCCTGACACTTGAATCTACGTATATTCGATGCTCACAAATTCCTTTTCTTCAGAAACGCTTTTCTGGCCGTCGGCAGTCTTCATTTTATATCGTCTCTACTTCGACCATCATTTGCTTCCCAAATGACAAAACATATCTTCCTAATCTAGTTCCCTCAACATCACCTGACTTATTTCGACTACATTCCATTATCCTCGTTTTGCTTTTGTTGATGCTTATTGTATATTCTCCTTTCAAGACACTGTACATTCCGTTCAACTGCTCTTCCAGGTCCTTTGCTGTCTCTGACAGAATTATGATATCGTTGGCATTCCTCAAAGTTTTTATTTCTTCTCCCTGTACTCTAATTCCTACTCCAATTTTTTTTTGTTTCCTTTACTGCTTGCTCCGTGTACAGATTGAATAACATCGGGGAGAGACTACAACCCTGTCTCACTCCCTTTTCAACCACTGATCCCTTTCGTGCCCGTTGACTATTATAACTGCCATCAGGTTTCTGTTCAAATTATAAAAAGCCTTTCGCTCCCTATGTTTTACCTCTGCCACCTTTAAAATTTGAAAGAGAGTATTCCATTCAACGTTTGCTGGTGATAGAGAAACAAAGACAGATTAGCTGTTGCGTTCTGGTGCCATTTTAAACGCTTCTGTGATTTCAGTAAAAGATGCAACTGTTTCCGTCTCTGCTTCAGAGGTTGGTAACGGTTCCAACTCCCCTTCAGTGATAGCAAAGGGACCGTTGGGTGTGGTCGTCATCTTTTGGTTACTCGTTTCCGGGACTGCAGAGGGTGAGCATGGGACCAGTGATGGTGTCCGCCATACGTAGATTCGAAGATAACAGGGATGGGGTATAATGTTGTTGTTGTGGTCAATAGACCGTTTCCTTCGAGGTAATTCATAAGGTTCGAACACAATATATGTTCTAAAATCCTTCTGCATGTCGACGTTAACGATATGGGCCTGTAATTTACTGGATTACTCCTACTACCTTCCTTGATACCTATAAGATTCTGTAAAGATTATGCGAAAGAACTTGCTCCCCTTCTAGCAGTAGTTTATCGTAGATCGCTTGAGCAACGAAAGGTATCTAACTACTGGAAAAAAGGGCAGGTCATTCCCGTTTTTAAGAAAGGCTGTAACACAGATCCAAACAATTATAAATCAATATCGTTGACGTCAATCTGTTGTAGAATTATGGAATATGTTTTGTTGTTGTTGTTGTTGTGGTCTTCAGTCCTGAGACTGGTTTGATGCAGTTCTCCATGCTACTCTATCCTGTGCAAGCTTCTTCATCTCCCAGTAACTATTGCAACTTACATCCTTCTGAATCTGCTTAGTGTATACATCTCTTGGTCTCCCTCTACGATTTTTACCCTCCACGCTGCCCTCCAATACTAAATTGGTGATCCCTTGATGCCTCAGAACATGTCCTACCAACCGATCCCTTCTTCTAGTCAAGTTGTGCCACAAATTTCTCTTTTCCTCAATCCTATTCAATACCTCCTCATTAGTTATGTGATAAACCCATCTAATCTTCGGCATTCCTCTGTATCACCACATTTCGAAAGCTTCTATTCTCTTCTTGTCCAAACTATTTATCGTCCATGTTTCACTTCCATACATGGCTACACTCCATACAAATACTTTCAGAAACGACTTCCTGACACTTAAATCTATACTCGATGTTAACAAATTTCTCTTCTTCAGAAACGCTTTCCTTGCCATTGCCAGTCTGCATTTTATATCTTGTCTACTTCGACCATCATCAGTTATTTTGCTCCCCAAATAGCAAAACTCCTTTACTACTTTAAGTGTCTCATTTCCTAATCTAATTCCCTCAGCATCACCCGACTACATTCGACTACTTTCCATTATCCTCGTTTTGCTTTTGTTGATGGTCATCTCATATCCTCCCTTCAAGACACTTTCCATTCCGTTCAACTGCTCTTCCAAGTCCTTTGGTCTCTCTCACAGAATTACAATGCCATCTGCAAACCTCAAAGTTTTTATTACTTCTCCATGGATTTTAATACCTACTCCGAATTTTTCTTTTGTTTCCTTTACTGCTTGCTCAACATACAGATTGAATAACATCAGGGAGAGGCTACAACCCTGTCTCACTCCCTTCCCAATCACTGCCCCCCTTTCGTGTCCCTCGACTCTTATAACTGCCATCTGCTTTCTGTACAAATTGTAAATAGCTTTTCGCTCCCTGTATTTTACCCCTACCACCTTCAGAATTTGAAAGAGAGTATTCCAGTCAACATTGTCAAAAGCTTTCTCTCAATCTACAAATGCTAGGAACGTAGGTTTGCCTTTCCTTAATCTTTCTTCTAAGGTAAGTCGTAAGGTCAGTATTGCCTCACGTGTTCCAATATTTCTTCGGAATTCAAACTGATCTTCGCCGAGGTCGGCTTCTACTAGTTCTTCCATTCGTCTGTAAAGAATTTGCGTTAATATTTTGCAGCCGTGACTTATTAAACTGATAGTTCGGTAATTTTCACATCTCTCAACACCTGCTTTCTTTGGGATTGGAATTATTATATTCCTCTTGAAGTCTGAGGGTATTTCGCCTATCTCATATATCTTGCTCACCAGATGGTAGAGTTTTGTCAGGACTGGTTCTCCCAAGGCCGTCAGTAGTTCTAATGAAATGTTGTCTACTCCCGGGGCCTTGTTTCGACTCAGGTCTTTCAGTGCTGTGACAAACTCTTCACGCAGTATCATATCTACCATTTCTTCTTCTTCTACATCCTCTTCCTTTTCAATAATATTGTCCTCGAGTACATCGCCCTTGTATAGACCGTCTGTATACTCCTTCCACCTTTCTGCTTTCCCTTCTTTGCTTAGAACTGGGTATCCATCTGAGCTCTTGATATTCGTACAAGTGGTTCTCTTTTCTCCAAAGGTTTCTTTAATTTTCCTGTAGGCGGTATCTATCTTACCCCTGGAGAGACAAGCCGCTACATCTTCACATTTGTCCTCTAGCCATCCCTGCTTAGCCATTTGCACTTCCTCCCGATATCATTTTTGAGACGTTTGTATTCCTTTTTGCCTGCTTCATTTACTGCATTTTTATATTTTCTCCTTTCATCAATTAAACTCAATTTTTCTTCTGTTACCCAAAGATTTCTAACAGCCCTCGTCTTTTTACCTACTTTATCCTCTGCTGCATTCACTACTTCATCCCTCAAAGCTACCCATTCTTCTTCTACTGTATTTCTTTCCCCCATTCCTGTCAATTGTTACCTTATGCTCTCCTTGAAACTCTGTACAACCTCTGGTTCTTTCAGTTTATCCAGGTCCCATCTCCTTAAATACCCACCTTTTTGCAGTTTCTTCAGTTTTAATGTACAGTTCATAACCAATAGATTGTGGTCAGAGTCGACATCTGCCCCAGGAAATGTCTTACAATTTAAAACCTGGTTCCTAAATCTCTCTCAAACCATTATATAATCTATCTCAAACCTGTCAGTATCTCCAGGCTTCTTGCATGTATACAACCATCTTTCATGGTTCTTGAACCAAGTGTTAGCTATCATTAAGTTGTGCCCTGTGCAAAGTTCTACCAGGCGGCTTCCTCTTTCATTTCTTCCCCCAATCCATATTCACCTACTACGTTTCCTTCTGTCTCTTTTCCTGCTACCGAATTCCAGTCACCCATGACTATTAAATTTTCGTCTCCCTTCACTATCTGAGTAATTTCTTTTATTTCATCATACATTTCTTCAATTTCTTCGTCATCTGCAGAGCTAGTTTGCATATAAACTTGTACTACAGTGGTAGGCGTGGGCTTCGTGTCTATCTTGGCCACAATAATGCCTTCACTATGCTGTTTGTAGTAGCTTACCCACACTCCTATTTTTTATTCATTATTAAACCTACTCCTGCATTACCCCTATTTGATTTTGTATTTATAATCCTGTATTCGCCTGACCAGAAGTCTTGTTCCTCCTGCCACCGAACTTCACTAATTCCCACTATATCTAACTTTAACCTATCCATTTCCCTTTTTAAATTTTCTAACCTACCTGCCCGATTAAGGGATCTGACATTCCACTCTCCGATCCGTAGAACGCCAGTTTTCTTTCTCCTGATAACGACGTCCTCCTGAGTAGTCCCCGCCCGGAGATCCGAATGGGGGACTGTTTTACCTCCGTAATATTTTACCCAAGAAGACGCCATCATCATTTAACCATACAGTAAAGCTGCATGCCCTCGGGAAAACTTACGGCCATAGTTTCCCCTTGCTTTCAGCCATTCGCAGTACCAGCGCAGCAAGGCCGTTTTGGTTAGTGTTACAAGGCCAGATCAGTCAATTATCCAGACTGTTGCCCCTGCAACTACTGAAAAGGCTGCTGCCCCTCTTCAGGAACCACACGTTTGTCTGGCCTCTCAACAGATACCCCTCCGTTGTATCGATGAGGCACGCAAGCCTCCCCACCAACGGCAAGGTCCATGGTTCATGGGGGGGGGGGTATTATATATGTGTCTAATCCATTCTCTTACAGGCGGTTGATAGTTAAATTTTCGTTATTGTTGTTGTGGTCTTCAGTCCAGAGACTGGTTTGATGCCGCTCTCCATGCTACTCTATCCTGTGCAAGCTTCTTCATCTCCCAATACCTACTGCAACCTACATCCTTCTGAATCTGTTCAGTGTATTCATCTCTTGGTCTCCCTCTATGATTTTTACCTTCCACACTGCCCTCCAATACTAAATTGGTGATCCCTTGATACCTCAGGATATGTCCTACCAACCAATCACTTCTTCCTGGTCAAGTTGTGCCACAAATTCCTCTTCTCCCCATTTCTATCCAATACCCCTTCATTTGTTATGTGATCTACACATCTAATCTTCAGAATTCTTCTGTAGCACCACATTTCGAAAGCTTCTATTCTCTTCTTGGCTAAACTATTTATCGTCCACGTTTCACTTCCATACATGACTACACTTCATACAAATACTTTCAGTTTTTTCGTTAAGGACCACCATTTGTAGCAATTTTCAATATTAAACGCAACTGTTAGGATTTTCGGTTTCAAGTGTAAGTATGGAGCTTCCCTCCATCCGTTAGAATTTAGTCAGATTTTAATTGCTTAACCACAACTGATCTTAAATGAGCTCTAATTTCAGTTTACTTTCTTACTACGATTAACGTTTGTCGTTTTGATAAATATTTGAGATTTTTATTAGTAAATTTGACCTCATTCATGTTGTCCCAACTTGAATTACTTAGATGATTCAAAAAACTCGTACGTAGGTATTACTTGTATACAGGTATGTGTGATGTCTGATCTTTATGAAATATTTAAGAAAAATCAGCGTTTGAAATAATTTGCTATTTAATGGCCTTTTTTTACAGTCGGTCATTGTCTCTAATCTGTCGTCAAGTGTAGCCCCAGTTGGAGAATTTACCACTAACGTCGTAATTTTAGTAAGCATAGGTAAATTATGTCAAATTTTGTGTTTAATATAGCCCAAGAACGATCACTGAGGGTTAGTAAAGCATGGAATACGTGAATCGTTCTTGAGAAATTTCAACTGAGACATTTTGCTATAATCCAAGAGCATGTAATTAAAATGATGAGCAATGTTGATAAAAAGAACTGCCATCTACCAAACTGGCGATGGCCACGTAAAACTGCAATGTGTTACACGCTCTTGTTGAAATTCAGACTGGGAATTAACGTGTATGCTTGTAAATCATTCAAAAGGATGTATTATTGCATAATGTGTCTGTGTTCCTGTTAATGTTTATGTCTGTTTGCCCATTTTCCCGTCTAAATTATTTCGTTTTCACGGGAACAGAATTTTGATTTCCTGCCCCACAAAAGTTTATTCTCAACCGCGCTGCATGGGGAGTCTCGTAGGTTAGCGGGGGTCTAGATATTAGTGTTTGAATTGCACATCGAAATCCATTTTTGACAGAGATTTGATTGTCTCCTAGTATAGCAACATAGATCCCACCGATATCCACATACATATCGTATCTAAGACACAAGTGGGTTAGGAAATACGTTCCATCAGGATATTGTTAATGCATATATTTCCTTAGTTTCATCAAAACTATAATAAACAATTTGCCAAAGAGAAGAACCTCCACATTACATGTGATGATTTGGACCACAATCCTCGCCATTTTAACTATCCCTGCATTGAATGTAAACGTTATTAGCATAACCCAGGTAGTACACAAATTTAATGAGATAAGAAGTATGGATCGTGTCAGTGTGCATGTTGAGATGTGTAACTTTCTCAGTTACTGGAGCCTTCCCTTGCGTTATCCGTTGTGCTAATATGTATCTCCTTTGTTAAATAATTAATTATTTCAGGGTGTCCCCTTCTTTATTTATCCCGGTACGGAATCGAACAAGGTAGAGAGAGAAGAGAAAGTATTATACTACAGTATGGCAATGACATGCAAGATTGATGTTAAGTTACCAAATCCAATCGTACTTGAATTAATAAAAAGGCAACTAAAAGCAGGTAGGAGGTCTTCAACATGTCGTCCTACGGTCTCCGCTGTCTGGCTAATTTTCATCAAACGCGACAATGTACACAGCTTTTTTATGAATTTCACTTGCGCCGTAGAAACGAGCGAGTTACGCTAATTCCAGTGCTGTGTTTGGCAGGACAGCCGAGAGCAGGCAGATGGCTCCACTGAGGCGGATGGCGGAGCAGCAACCGGTGGGTGACCCAGGCCTTCAGGCTGGGGACAGGCCGCAGCCGCGCAGGGCCCCGCCACAGGACAAGAGACAGGTACTAACAGTGGACTAAATCAATTGAAATTTCATCCTCATGCGAGCTAATTCTCGGTCCAGAAGAAAGACATTTCTACAGATGACGAATGGTGAAAGCACATAATGACCAACCAATGTGTCAAAGTTATGGAAATTTTAGGTGGAGATCGCCACACATCATGCCTAGACGAGTGAACGCGATGGCTGTGGTCATGTTTCGGGTGTATAAAGGACGTGTTTAAAACACCATGAACTACACTTGAAATGCTTATTTGCCACGGTATTGCAGTGTATAGTCCATCGTCAGTGGCATCTGATACAGTGCTATTAGATCTTACAAGGGAACCTCCCCATCGCACCCCCCTCAGATTTAGTTATAAGTTGGCACAGTGGATAGGCCTTGAAAAACTGAACACAGATCAATTGACAAAACAGGAAGAAGTTGTGTGGAACTGTGAAAAAATAAGCAAAATATACAAACTATACTGTTTGATGCAGCCACAAATTGTCATCCACGAAAATGAAGTAATGACCAAATGCATCAAGCGATCATGTTAGACAATGGTCCCGAGAGCATTACATGTTCCCACCTCTCACTGTATGAAAGTACATCCAGAGTCACTACACAGACTGAATGTGCTCTCATCCGAAAAGAGCACGTGATTCCACTCCTCGTTAGCCCAGTCCCAATGTTCCTGGGACCTCTGACAACATCCAGATTAAAACGTCAACTAGCCCTTCGCGAAGTAACAGGGAAAATGGTACACCATGATGTACCATGTTATCAAACTGATATTTATTAAACTGTGTGGAAATTTTCATCAAAATCCAGCCACAAACTGGTATGGAAGCATACAGCTACCTATCGCATCCCAGACAAGCTCTGTGGGTGACAAAACCCTGCCTCTCCAGCTCCTGGAGTCATTGCATATGGCAATAGGACTGATTTGTTAATTTTTGAAAGTAGACTGAATGTTTGATAGTATGTGGCAAGAATGGTGAACAAAGTTGTCATATACTTTATGACCATGGAACCAAATTGGTATATTTCACCATGATAATACAAGACCCTGCACTGTAGCTAATGCCACAGGGTACATATACTTTACTGGCATGTCTTGTTCCTGTTTTGTCACCCATAGAACTTGTCTGGGATGCGATGGGAAGGCGTATGCTTCCATACGAAGTTCCAGCTGGTAAGTGATGAACATTTCCACACAGTTTGATGAATATCAGTTTGTATGGTGCTTCATGGTATATCACCTTCCCCTGTCATCAGAGTCTGGATGTTGTCGAAGGTCCCAAGAGCATAGGTACTGGCCTAACAAGGACTGGGGTTGCATGGTCTTCTTGGATGAGAGAATATTAAGTCTGAGTACTTTCACACAGCGAGAGGTGGGAACAGGTAATGCATTCAGGAACATTTCGAACATGATGGTATGGAGAGGCATAATGTTGCATGGGTACCTTGATCTCCAAAATGCTGAACATGGTACACTCATTTGGCAGCATTATTGCGACACTTTAGTCCATCCACATGCATTCGGTCCTGACTTCATTTTTGTGGATGATAATTCGCGACCGCATCAAACAGCACAGTTGGAAGGGCTCATGGTGCTAGACTGTCTTGCCCATTCCCGTGGGTGAAATCCCATTGAGCACATGTGGGATGCGTTGGGGAGACGTATTGCAGTGCGTCCACATGCATCAAAGACAATCAGCAGTTCATGAGGTTAGCTTCCATTCAGAAGGCTGTTGCAAGCAGCCACTGCTATATTGACTTGTAAATAATAGATTACATATATCAGTCGTCCTTTTTAAATTTTATTGGCAGATCTAGATTTTGTGGATGAAGCCCGACCAACAGGCATTACATGCATTGATCAAAAATGATAGTGCATTTAGAATGGCTAGTTTCTAGCTGAAATCTAGATCTACCAATAAAATTTAAAAAGGACACTGATAACTGAAATCTGTTATTTACAATTCCGAATTTGTCACCCGCGCTGATAGATTTGAACTCACTAAAACAAGAACTCCTTATCAACCTAGTGGCCAGTGTGGGAGCAATTGCAGAGGACGCGTTGCCTTCTGTGGCGGTCACATACCTCATTAAAAACCATGTTCCGTCTTTTGTAATGTCCAACGTCCATCATAAATCGCGGTGACTTCAATGTGATTGTCGTCCTTGAATAAAAGTGTCATTTCTGTAGGTTACATTGCGTATTCCATTCAGTTACCTCCTGCAGTGTACTATAGCAGTTCTTTCTATGTATGCCAAATTTCATCGAATTTTGTTACTTGGCAGTGAAACATCATGCTGAAGTTACTTTCGTCCTTAAGTTTCGCCCACCAGTGTACTTACCATAGTCCACGCCTTTTTTTAGCATAAATTTTCACTGTAAATCACAATGATTATCATATCGTTACAAAGCTATCATGAAAGGATTTTAGAAATTGCGCAGCACCATCTTCAAGAAAAAATGGCAACTATTTCGATAAATCTATAGATAAAGAAATCGTCACGAGTATTGACTGTACACGAGGGTTGGAACATAAATAGTGGCAACTATTTATTCACAACCGATACAAAAGAGTTACATGTTTGTACCTGTTACTGTCCTTCAAAACCAGAGTTATGTAGAACCCGTTGCCAACGAGGTGGAACGCGTAGTTCGGATCACCTGAAGATGGCTGGCAGTTGTCCAGCCGAAATATCGTGCAATGAAGTTTACGACGACCGGCTGCAAGGCCGAAATCTTTTTGAACAGTTGATTCGCCGGGAAAATTTCAATTTTACACCACGCAATGGTTTGTTAAGCTTCGGTATGGGATGGCCGGGCAAGTTAAACTGTTTTGAATAGTATCATGTATCTTTTTATTCCACGGTTTGTTTGGGAGAGCTCAAGGTCCAACATCAATTGCCACGCAATGGCTGCCAAGTCATTGGTATGGCATAGAAGCGCAGTTAATAATAAAAGATCTAACTCAGAGCAGCAAGAGGAGCGCCTGCCTCACCAGAACACAAAGGTTGTTAGATAAAAGTCTAAAGCATCAGATGATTTCAGCTGCTCTGGCCATTATCAAGTGATCAATATATAGGCGTAACTTATAAGTAACCTGTATACATACCGATTACTTGAAAATGGCCAGAGGCCTTAAAATCTGCTGATCATGATATAAATTTAGGCGTTTAGGTAACAATTTTATACATGTTGTGGATAATTTACACTACTGGCCATTAAAATTGCTACACCACGAAGCTGACGTGCTACAGACGCGAAATTTGACCTACAGGAAGAAGATGCTGTGATATGCAAGTGATTAGCTTTTCAGAGCATTCACACAAGGTTGGCGCCGGTGGCGACACCTACAACGTGCTAACATGAGGAAAGATTCCAACTGATTTCTCATACACAAACAGCAGATGACCGGCGTTGCCTGGTGAATCGTTGTTGTGATGCCTCGTGAAGGAGGAGAAATGCATACCAGCACGTTTCGACTTTGATAAAGGTCGGATTGTAGCCTATCGTGATTGCGGTTTATCGTATCGCGACATTGCTGCTCGCGTTGGTCGAGATCCAATAACTGTTAGCACGGAACGCCGTGCTGGATCCCAACGGCCTCGTATCACTACCAGTCGAGATGACAGGCATCTTATCCGCATGGCTGTAACGGATCGTGCCGCCACGTCTCGATCCCTGAGTCAACAGATGGGGACGTTTGCAAGACAACAACCATCTCCACGAACAGTTCGACGACGTTTGCAGCAGCATGGACTATCAGCTCGGAGACCGTGGCTGCGGTTACCCTTGACGCTGCATCACAGACAGGAGCGCCTGTGATGGTGTACTCAACGACGAACCTGGGTGCACGAATGGCAAAACGTCAGTTTTTCGGATGAATCCAGTTTCTGTTTACAACATCATGATGGTCGCATCCGTGTTTGGCGACATCGCGGTGAACGCACATTGGAAGGGTGTATTCGTCATCGCCATACTGGCATATCACACGGCGTGATGGTATGGGGTGCCATTGGTTACACATCTCGGTCACCTCTTGTTCGCATTGACGGCACTTTGAACAGTGGACAGTGGATGTGCTACGACCCGTGGCTCTGCCCTTCATTCGATCCCTGCGAAACCCTACATTTCAGCAGGATAATGCACGACCGCATGTTGCAGGCCCTGTACGGGCCTTTCTGGACACAAAAAAGTTCGACTGCTGCCCTGGTCAGCACATTCTCCAGATCTCTCACCAACTGAAATCGTCTGGTCAATGGTGGCCGAGCAACTGTCTCGTCACAATACGCCAGTCATTACTCTTCATGAAATGTAGTATCGTGTTGTAGCTGCATGGGAAGCTGTACCTGTACACGCCATCCAAGCTCTGTTTGACTCAATGCCCAGGCGTATCAAGGCCGTTATTACGGCCAGAGGTTGTTGTTCTGTGTACTGATTTCTCAGGATCTATGCACCCAAATTGCGTGAAAATGTAATCACATGTCAGTTCTAGTATAATATATCTGTCCAATGAATACCCGTTTATCATCTGCATTTTAATGGCCAGTAGTGTATTATAACCATAGTCACCATACGAACAAAAGTCCTCTTAGTTAACGGCACTAGTGCAATGACACAGGTCCGAAATCAGAAACAGACTACATCACACATGTGGGCCATGTTGTTGCAGATCCAGAAGGAACTCCAGGAAGCGCAGAGGCCCGAACTGGGTGGAGCGGGCAGCTTGGGACGTGCGCGCGGGACCCCGCAACGGCCGGCTTTCGTGCCCATAGGTCGCCACCCGGCGGAGATGGCTCGCCTGTCCCAGGGCCAGGGGCCGCCAGGACCATTCATGCTCCCGCCCCACCTCCACGGTGGGTACTTCTTCCCCGGACCGCCAAAGCACTTCAGCAGTAAGAGCAACGAACCACCAGACAAGATGCGGCAGGGCGCCCCAACTCCGCACGGGGCGCGGAGAGCCGTCGGTGCGATGGCTCATCTCGTCACGCCTGTGAGAGTCAGTTCAGGCCCAACTGGCATTTCACCGAGGGACGTCCACATGCATTCACCGAGAACTCACGCAAATTCGCCGCCCGTCACACCTCGAGGCTTCAAAGAAGAGAACGCGTCACCGCGATTCTCTTCGGACGCCGAGAAAACGCCCCGCGCCCCTGTTGGGAAGCAGGAAGGAGGCGGGAAAGCGAGCCCGCGTGTTTCAGCAGAGGTGCCGAACGCGAATTCTCCCAGAAGGGCATTAGCACAAGGAGACGCAGCGGCACCAACCGAACGCGGGAGAGGTATGCCGAAAGATCAAAGTGACGAGAGATTACTAAGGAACCTGAACCTCAAAGTGGCAGAAACCAAAAGTGGAAAGATGGATAGGGGAAAGTTTCAAACCAGCACTGGTGCACCGGTATCAGAACTGAACAAGACTATGAACGATGTGACGTCTGGCCGAGGACGTGGCAACCCCGCAGAGCTGATGCAGCACAGGAATCCGTATATGGCAGGAGGCGGGGCTATCTACCAGATGGAGAGGAAGGCGCAGTTTGGCAGGGGTGGGGCGGTGGGACCTCCGTTTAGAGATCCACAAGGTATCGGCCTAGAGCCGTACGGTGCAAAGCCAGCGCATTTTCACGGCCACAGTATCCCAGGTCTACCACAGCAACAGATGCCGACAATGCCTTCGACAGGACTGGTACCAATGTCTTCACCAAAGATAAACACAACCAGGGCTGCAACGGATACCTCACGAATGGCCTCGCAGAAGAAGCCCCCTACACCTGTAGCGAAGAAGACAGACTCTCCACCAAAGTCGCCAGCGCTTTTCTCACCGACGCTTCTCATAGCGTCACCAGCGACTTCAGCAATGAATTCTCCGAGGCCATCACTGATGACAACGCGCAACACACCTTCAAAAAACACTGTTTCAGGGAAAATAAAAAATGCTGCAAAAGCCTCTCCAGGAAACTCGCCGAAGTCACCATCACCGAGGAACTCGCCGGCGAGGACATACGTAATCACACGAAAGCATTCGCCAACGCCGCAATCGGTACCTTCACGTAAAAAGGCTCAGGCGACTGCGCCTGCAAACGTACCGACGAAGTTACAGATAGATTCTCCAGCGCCTCAGACTACAACCGCCACAACAGGTAAGGACACAAAGGGAAGGTTTCAGAATCCCAAATCACGTTTGTCTGCAGGTGGAGATCTCCAAACTGCCAAAGAAAGACCTGCTGGGTCTCCCTCTGCTGTAGCGCCCACAGCTCAGAATCAGCCGTCTAAGGAGACGGACGAGTCTGACTATCAGGCAAAGGAGCTGTCAGATTTGAACAAGGAAGAACAGCTCACCAAAACATCGCCACGTATTAGAAAGCTGACGAGAACGAGCTTGCAGCCTGTAAAAAACCCGTCGACCCCCAGATCTGCCGTTTCGAACCACTTACCAGACGAAGAGGAGGGAGAGAGCGGAAACACAACGGCAAAGCAGCTTGAAGGTA
Organism: Schistocerca serialis cubense; assembly: GCF_023864345.2. NCBI lineage: Eukaryota > Metazoa > Arthropoda > Insecta > Orthoptera > Acrididae > Schistocerca > Schistocerca serialis. The sequence continues at coordinate 570,753,228 of NC_064645.1, forward strand.
CTCCGCGGAAAACCAACGCTGGCGATGGGAACAAGAAGTTGCTGACTCCTGTAAAAAACCGGAAAGGGGCCGCCACTGGAACAGCCCACACTGAAGGTAAACGTACAGAAAGTATTTCACAACATGTAACTTCTAGTAATAATATGTTTAAGGTTTTGCGCCAGAAACACGAATTTCTTCTCTACCAGCTTTGCTTTAAAAAAAAAGAATATCAAAATTATATTCTAATTTGCTTCCAGTCTTTGGTCCACATGCTGTCCTCTTGAATAACACATTTGTCAGTCTTTTGTTGCCTATTCATGTTTTTCGGCCTTTTTCGAGTAAAAAAGATAAATAAAATAAAGAAGGCACTTATTACTTTCTACTAGCCACACCTCAAGCAATGACCCTGCGGGCAAAATTAGGTAAATTCAAGCTGACTCACATGAGTCGAGCCCTCTATTTTTTTTTCATAATCAATGTATAAAATAATGAGGAAGACGAGGGAGGTATGGTTTTGATACTTTATTTTTGAGGAGGATAAACTTGGACATAAATATAGTTGAAGCATCTCACTAGTATAGTGCGACTTAAAATGGGGAACAAAGGGGCCCGACTCTCGGAGAGTTATAAAGCAGCAGTACAAGTTTGACTCCAGCTTTGATCGTACTACGCTGATCGACGGTTCGCTGTGTCTTGTCCCTTGATAGCAGGATAGGATAATTTAGGTTAAGTAGTGTGTAAGCTTAGGGACTGATGACCTTAGTAGTTAAGTCCCATTTGTAACAGTTGTGACACTAAATGTAACACTTCTGCTACTAAATGTAACTGGGTTTTCTCTTTGGATGCTGTCAATTGTCAGGATGAGCATTCTAAAGCATTCTGTCAGGGTGAAAATATTAAATAAATTAACTTTTCTCTCTTAACAACATGTAGGCAGGGTGGGTTCTTCCTTGGCTCGGGTATGAGGTCGAATGAAACATCACTTTTACATAAGATAACTTTTATTGAAGATTTGTACAACTGTATCTTACGGAATGTTCTGGTTCGGAGAGCGGCAGCTGTGCCGTTTGTGAAGTCTTCTGCTGCGGCAGCGGCGGCGGCGGCGGCGTCTGATTACGCGTAGCGGTGTGTATTTCGTGTCGCCGTCTCGCCCAGCTGACTGGAGACGCGCAGCGCGAGGTGGCCGGTTTAATTATTGCGAGCGAAGTCGTGCATCGGATGATACCTTGGGTGTGGCGTCCCAGTGTTTCTCTTCTCTAAGCGGCCGCGTGTGTTGTACGTCGGCCAGCGGAGCTGCGCGGCGGGGGAAGGCCAGTGTCCCGGACTCGAACAACGGGCTCCCGCTTGCCAGTCTTCGGTTGTCAGATCTTCATCCCAGCTCACAGGTGACTGCTGATGTGAGGCCGTCTCCTCACGAGTCACCCGGGTATGTAAAAACCAGACTGCAAATACCTTTTAACTTCTGTCTTCTGGCGCCGAGGCTGCTGCTTACTATTCCATTACAGCGGCGGACTTGGTGCGTCTGTGCATGATGTAGTCTCTTCTTGCATGACGGTCTTCAGCACCGAAACTGACTGAAAACTACTGCTACGCTTCTTCACTTCTTCGTCTTCTTCGTCTCTCGTCTCCGTCTCCGTCTCCGTCTCCGTCCTCGTCTTCGTCCGTCGGGTCCACTGCGTCTCGCGTATTTATTCACATCAGTTTACTGGAGGTGAACGACTTCACCGTCATTGCCTGTTCTGTCACGCTGAAAAGTTTCTCGAAGAATCTTCTTAACGTCGGTCGTTGGCTCTTGGAATGTAGGCGAGGGCCTTTGCTCACATGCGACAACTGAGAAACACGTGGGCCTGTCGGGCGATGCTCTGATGGCTGAATCGACAGCGCCCGCTTATGTGGAACTTGCTGACTTCACGGTCATTGTCTCTTCTGTTCTGCTGTTCTGCCCGCTGAATGCCCGTATGTAACTCTCTAAACTAAACGAAGTTTTTCATTTATATTCTAATTTCTAGTTCACTTTGATTTCACTAATTTATTTACTTAAGTACCACTCTACACATAAGATTTCACACACATTTCTGATAAAATAAGGGAAATCAGAGCTCCTGGTTTTGTTTTAGTTACGATCTATCTACACCAAAGGCTAGGAGGCAATTGAACCGAGCCCCTTATCTCACATGACATCCCACATCATCGATATCATACATGGATACCGCCCTTCATCTCTTTCAACCAGTCTCACTGAAGCCACTCTTGTGTATTCGTCACAAGGAGAACACGGCAAGTGCAATAACCTATTTTCCCAGAAATGTCGATCAGTGGAAGGGAGTTAAAATAAGCGAACACATGTCTCGGGTTATCCGTATGTAATCGACCGTTTCTGAGAAAACAATGGTCAATATTTTCAAAGCAATCTAGATGCTTTCTATCGGGTGGCCAGTTCAACTGAAGAATTGGAATAGTGGTTAGCGTCGTAGCTTCACACTCTTGCGGCTCGTGTTCAAACCCCGATTATTATTTCCATTTTCTTTTTTTCTTTTTCATTTATCTATTTATGTACGTGGATCGTCTGTACAAGAACGTTCCTTATCAAGTTAGGGGATACAATGGTGTTATATCAATCAAAAAATTACAACAGTGTTTCACAATAAGTGTCATAATATGTAATATCTGTGTCTATGATCCATCGCTGTCTGTTCACTATGAGAAATAATTTGGGAATGTCGTGCTTCCGTTACTGATCCTCTGAAGAGGACAAAACGAGCTGGATGGGTCAGAATCGATTGAATTCGAGACCCTCCTTGCAAGCTGCGAAATAAACGGGTATACCTGCTGGCCGACCGAAAACCACTTCCGGTTAACAAGCATTTAACACCACCAATATTACTAACAGGACACAAAACAGAGCCGACCGCGTTGGTCTAGCGGTTCTAGGCGCTCAGTCCGGAGCCGCGCGACTGCTACGGTCGCAAGTTCGAATCCTGCCTCGGGCATGGATGTGTGTGATGTCCTTAGGTTAGTTAGGTTTAAGTAGTTCTAAGTTCTAGGGGACTGATGACCATAGATGTTAAGTCCCATAGTGCTCAGAGCCATTTGAACCACACAACAGAATTTCACTGAAAACAAAATATTTTCTCATTCATTCATTGTTTTACAAATTCGTGTAGTACTCTTCTACAAACATGGGTATATAAAAAAATAAAATGTAAATAATGATTGGGTTTCGAACACCGGTACGGAAGTGTGAAACCGGAATGCCTACCACTGTGCTACCACTTCCCTGAACCAGTTACGTCAAATTCTTCATGGAAACAGTCGAATATCTATGGATAAACCAAGACACCTATTCTCTTATTTTGACCACTCTTCCACTAAGTGAAGTTTCCAGGAAATCAGTTTACAGCACTTACTGCGTTCTCCTTGTCAGTTGGTAGAGCACTTGCCCGCAACAGGAAAAGGTCCTAGCTACGAGTCACGGTCCGGTACATGCTTCTAATCTGCCAAGAACTTCCAGATCTGCCCCTATTCTGCTGCAGAGGGAAAATTCTATGCGAAAGTATTTAATTGCTTGAAAGTAATCAGGGTAATTAAAAAACCACCAGACAGATATCCTCTAGTAGTCTTTGAAATTCTAAGTTAAACATTGAACTTTAAATTCTGAATGGACTCCTGATTTGCTTTTGCTTGATCTAAATACTCTTGATAACAACTGAATGCTGATCGGTGTTTAAATACTTACTGAACAAAACATTAAAATAAAAATAGAAATTAGAAGTCGAATGAAATGTATTTATTTCCCCAAAGAAATCTACAAAATATTCAAATTTGGAAGTAAATACATTCTGTTATTTAGGATTCGACAGCGAGCGAGAAACAGACTGGTTAGACGATGAGTGACGGGCGAGGCGATAACTCAGTTGATTCATGGGAGATGTAAAGCCAAGCAAGTGGCTAGGGTCAGCAACTTTTTGTCCTCACTGATGGCGCAAAAGTTTCAAATACGTCATATATTCGATTCAGAAGCTGTGTTTTGTACCATGTCGCATCAAGTGCTAATGATCCTCATCAAAATTTTTTAGTAATTAATGGTTACTTCCCTAACAAGTATTAAGATCTAATGTAATATCGACTATAGAAATAGCCTCTTTTAAAAGAATTTAATTTTATGAGTGAACCCATTTTGTTTTTGTCTCCCAGAAAATTTTTTTTGCTACCTACGCCGAAGGGATTAGTTACCCTACTTTGGAAACTGCTAATCTAGCATGCAGTCAAATAAGGCGGAAGACATCGATAACTTTCATTCGGAATTTCTTACATCATGTGAGCTATGGGGTGGGAGAAGAGTGGCAAAAAATTTACTGTTTCTGTTATTTTGTAAACTAATTGAGTCTGGAGATTTACCATCACATTTTCGTGGAAAGTGCAGTTAAGTGCGAGAAGTATTACACACTTAGCTCAATACCTCATGCGTCGAATCTGCTGACAAGAATAAAATACTGAAGAATAGGAAAGAAAACAGAGGATCTGTTAGATGACGCTGATGACATTGTTACCCTCAGCGAGAACGAGGAACATTTGCAGGACCTGTTGAATGATCAAGCATTGCCGATTGAGAGTAAACTGAAGAAAAGCGGAAATAGTGAGCTTTGGCAGGAATGAGATTAGAGATAAGTTTAACATCAAAACTGGGGACCACGAAGTAAAGAAATTCGGGTAGTTTGGAAACAAACAGCGGCCTTAATTTTAAGAAGAAATTTCTGCGATTGCAGAGTTTATATGGAAGTGAGTCATGGACTAGGGGAAAGTCGGAAGAGACTCGAAGCGTTTGAAATGTGGTGCTACAGAAGGATGTTGCGAATTAGGAGAAATGATAAAACAAAAATGAAAGGCTCTCCACAGAATCGCCGAGGAAACGATGTGTGGAAAACATTGGCACGTAGAAGGGAGAGAATTGTAGGCCATGTTTTAATACATCAAAGAGTAACTTTCATGTTACTTGAGGGAGTTGTAGAGAGTAAAAACTGTAGCGGAAGGCAGGGTTTGGAATATCTCCAACAAATAATTGAGCAAGTGCTACTCTGAGATGAATAGTTTGGCACAGGAGAAGAATTCGTGGTGGGCCGTAGCAAAAAATGTCTGAAGGGTGATGGTTAAAAAAGGATCTAGTGTGTACACACGAGCACTTGAGGGAACGTAACATAACTTTACATGGCATGCTGCTGATGTGGTGGTCAACCTTACGATTAATTTTGGCAATGTCACGAGCCTCTATGAATACAAGATTTGTAGATCCCAAATCCGCAACTCTTGTCTGATAAAAATCAAATAGAAACAGACTCGATTGCGTTTTCAGATTTTTATTCCTTATCACCAGGTTTTGGCCATATCCTTAGACCCCGCCATTATGGCTGCTGGTGACGGCTAACGGAACGAGATCCGTAGAAGCAAGGATGTCACTGCTGATATTTATATTCGTTGACATTATTGTTTTTGTCCAAAGTCGTAGGACCAGGCCTTTTGTTGACGTCTGAAGTTATTAAACGGCAGATAATAATAAAATTTTACATTTTTTTACCTTAAGCTCGAAAAAACAGATGAATGAAACATATATTGGTTTGAGTTTTAAGATATCCACTGTCTTGTCTTCCATCATAAACTAATTTGATACGAAAATACGAACCCAAATCGAATGATACACCTATGTAGTGCCAACCTCTTGTTGTCACTGACAGTCACGCACTATCCGCCTTCAACTGAAAGAGTTTGTTTAGAAGTTGTTACAGCGTTAACGAAGCCGTGCATTTCGGTTCAATTTATAATTTAGATGATTTTAAATTAGTTAAAGGACAATTTACCGCATGTTAAATGACATTCTGCCAAAGAGTGGCAGTTCTGTCTGCATGAAAATCATTGACATTATATGGGATGAGATGAAGATAGAAAACCTGTAACATAATTTTAGAAAAAATTGAATGGAATGTTATTATTCATATCGAGCGGAAGGGTTTTGTTTGTAGAGTATGGACGTGGAATTTCATTTTGTCAAGGCAGTGTACTCGTATTTTGAAAGTTGTCAGTGTATTCATATTGAAGTTATAATTACTTAATATTAATTAAAACATTATCACTATGTGAAACAAGTTTTCTGAATCGAGATATTTTGATCTATACTGTCACTGTGATAGCTTATTTGCTTCAGAGATCTGTTTTTAAAAAGTGTGAAAAATTAAGAGCAGTGGTGTTGTGTCGAGCTTGGTGGGATGGGCCAGAACCTATTATCTCAAAAAAAAAAAAAAAGTTGAAATGTGTGTGAAATCTCAGGGGACTTATCTGCTAAGGTCATCATCCCTAAGCTTACACACTACTTAATCTAAATTATCCTAAGGACAAACACACACACACACACACACCCATGCCCGAGCCGGCCGGAGTGGCCGTGCGGTTCTAGGCGCTACAGTCTGGAGCCGAGCGACCGCTACGGTCGCAGGTTCGAATCCTGCCTCGGGCATGGATGTGTGTGATGTCCTTAGGTTAGTTAGGTTCGACTAGTTCTAAGTTCTAGGCGACTGATGACCTCAGAAGTTAAGTCGCATAGTGCTCAGAACCATTTGAACCAACCCATGCCCGAGGTAGGACTCGAATCTCCGCCGGGACCAGCCGCACAGTCCATGACTGCAGCACCCCATACCGCTCGGCTAATCCCGCGCGGCCCTATTATCTCACTGCAGATAAACAGTTGTTGCGGCATTGAATTACATAAAGGAATGCAAAAACGCAAACTTGAATCACACAACGACAATTGCAAGACTAATTACACTCTAAGACAAAGAAAAAGACGCACCACGAAGGAATGATCCAAATGGGGGAGGAAATCGGTAAATGTGACGTACATATACAGAAATATAAATTTCAGAAAAATTGGATGATTTATTCAAGAGAAAGAGTTTCTGAGATTAAGAAAGTAAATAACGAGTCTGCCATCTTTGCCCTTATGCAACCAGTTTTGGCCTTGATTGCCAGAGATGTTGGTAAGTTCCTCCTGAGCTATATCGTGCCAAATTCTCTCCAACTGGCGCGTCAGATCGTCAAAATCTTGAGCTGGTTGGCGATTTTGTTGGGCAGGGTACGGTTCGGCAAGCAGTAGAAACGCCGTGTGCGGGCGGGCATTATCTTGCTGAAATGTAAGCTCAGAGTGGATTGCCATGAAGGTTAACAAAACAGGGCGTAGAATATCGACTACGTACCGCTGTGCTGTAAGGGTGCCGCGGATTACAACCAAAGGGGTCCTGCTAGGAAATGTCACTCCTGGCTGTCAGGCCGTTTAGCGGGCGACGATCAGGCGCTGGCTGGGCATCTCCAGACACGTCTTCACTGGGGGTCTGTTCGAAGCGGGACTCAGCTCTGAAGACAATACTACTCCAGTTGGTGAGATTCCAGGCCAAAGACGTGTCTGGAGACATGGACTGGGCTGGGGTACCAACCTGACTGTCGCCCACCATACGACCCCACAACCAGGATTGATCGTTTGGTGTGCCATTTCTTTTCAATACACGATCCCCAAGGTAGTGGTATAGGCCCTTTGCTGCTTCTTAACTATATAAACGATTTGGGAGACAATCTGAGCAGCCGTCTTCGGTTGTTTGCAGATGACGCTGTCATTTATCCACTAATAAAGTCTTCAGAAGATCAAACCAAACTGCAAAACGATTTCGAAAAAATATCTGAATGGTGCGAAAAGTGGCAGTTGACCCTAAATAACGAAAAGTGTGAGGTCATCCACATGAGTGCTAAAAGTAACTCGTTAAACTTCGGTTGCACGATAAATCAGTCAAATCTTAAAGTCGTAAATTCAACTAAATACCTAGGTATTACAATTACGAACAACTTAAATTGGAAATAACACATAGAAAACGTTGTGGGAAAGGCTAACCAAAGGCTGTTCAAATGGCTCTGAGCACTATGCGACTTAACTTCTGAGGTCATCAGTCCCCTAGTACTTAGAACTACTTAAACCTAACTAACCTAAGGACATCACACACATCCATGCCCGTGGCAGGATTCGAACCTGCGACCGTAGCGGTCGCGCGGATCCAGACTGTAGCGCCTAGAACCGCTCGGCCAATTAGGCCGGCGCCAAAGGCTGTGTTTTATTGGCAGGACACTTAGAAAATGTGACAGACCTACTAAGGAGACTCCCTACACTACGCTTGTCCGTCCTCTTTTAGAATACTGCTGGCGGTGTGGGATCCTTACCACGTAGGACTGACGGAGTACATCGAAAAACTTCAAAGAAAGGCAGCACGTTTTGTATTATCGCGAAATATGGGAGAGAGTGCCACAGAAATGATACAGGATTTGGGCTGGAAATTATTAAAAGAAAGGCGTTTTTCGTTGCGACGGAATCTTCTCACGAAATTCCAATCACCAACTTTCTCCTCCGAATGGGAAAATATTTTGTTAACACCGACCTACATAGTGCGGAACGATCACCACGATAAAATAAGGGCCGCGTGGAATTACCCGAGCGGTTTGGGGCGCTGCAGTCATGGACTGTGCGGCTGATCCCGGCGGAGGTTCGAGTCCTCCCTCGGGCATGGGTGTGTGTGTTTGTCCTTAGGGTAATTTAGGTTAAGTAATGTGTAAGCTTAGGGACTGATGACCTTAGTAGTTAAGTCCCATAAGATTTCACACACATTTTTGATAAAATAAGGGAAATCAGAGCTCATACGGAAAGATATAGGTGTTCATTCTTTCCGCGCGCTATACGAGATTGGAATAATAGAGAATTGTGAAGGTAGTTTGATGAACCCTCTGCCAGGCACTTAAATTTGATTTGCTGAGTATCCATGTAGATGTAGATGTAGACGATCCGTATGGTTGTCATCCGCTACACTCTTGCAGCACAGCGGTATATAGACCACCTTTTGTTGCCCTTCATAGCAAGTCATCCTACGCTTATATTTCAGTAAGATAATGTCCGCTCGCACACAGAAAGGGTTTGTACTGCTTGTCTTTGTGCTTGCTAAACCCCATCTTGGACGCAGGATCGCCGAATCTCTCCGCAATTGAGAACGTTTGGAACATTATGGCGATGGGCCACCAATCAGCCCAGGATTTTGACAATCTAACGCGCCAGTTGCGCAGAATTTGACACGGTGTCCCTCAGGAGGACATCCAACAGTTCTGTTAATCAACGCCAATCTGAATAACTGCTTGCATGATGGTCGGAGGTGGACAAACGCGTTATTGACTTGCTCAATTTGTGGAGCTTTTTCTCTTGAATAAATCTTCCAATTTTTCTAAAATTTTAATGATTTGTTTGTGTATGCACATCGCATCTACTTATTTTCGTCACATTGGATAATTCCTTCATGGTGCGTACGTTTTTTGTTAGGGTGTACAGGGTGGTCCATCGATAGCGACCGGGCCAAATATCTCACGAAATAAGCATCAAACGAAAAAACTACAAAGAACGAAACTCGTCTAGCTTGAAGGGGGAAACCAGTAGGCGCTATGGTTGGCCCGCTAGATGGCGCTGCCATAGGTAAAACGGATATCGACTGCGTTTTTTAAATAGGAACCCCCATTTTTATTACATATTCGTGTACTACGTAAAGAAATATGAATGTTTTAGTTGGACCACTTTTTTCGCTTTACGATAGACGGAGCTGTAACAGTCACAAACGAATAAGTACGTAACATTCCGCCAGTGCGGACGGTATTTGCTTCGTGAGACATTACCCGTGTAAAAATGGACCGTTTATCAATTGCGGAAATGGTCGATATCGTGTTGATGTATGGCTATTGTGATCAAAATCCCCAACGGGTGTGTGCTATGTATGCTGCTCGGTATCCTGGACGGCTTCACCCAAGTGTCCGGACCGTTCGCCGGATAGTTACGTTATTTAAGGAAACAGGAAGTGTTCAGCCATATGTGAAACGTCAACTACGACCTGCAACAAATGATGATGCCCAAGTAGGTGTTTTAGCTGCTGTCGCGGCTAATCCGCACATCAGTAGCAGACAAATTGCGCGAGAATCGGGAATCTCAAAAACGTCCGTGTTGAGAATGCTACATCAACATCGATTGCACCCGCACCAATTTCTGTGCACCAGGAATTGCATGGCGACGACTTTGAACGTCGTGTACAGTTCTGCAAGTGGGCACAAGAGAAATTACGGGACGATGTCAGAGTTTTGGCACGCGTTCTATTTAGCGACGAAGCGTCATTCACCAACAGTGGTAACGTAAACCGGCATAATATGCACTATTGGGCAACGGAAAATCCACGACGGCTGCGACAAGTGGAACATCAGCGACCATGGCGGGTTAATGTATGGTTCGGCATTATGGGAGGAAGGGTAATTGGCCCCCATTTTATCGATGGCAATCTAAATGGTGCAATTTATGCTGATTTTCTACGTAATGTTACTACAAGATGTTTCACTGCATGACAGAATGGCGATGTACTTCCAACATGATGGATGTCCGGCACATAGCTCGCGTGCGGTTGAAGCGGTATTGAATAGCATATTTCATGACAAGTGGATTGGTCGACGAAGCACGATTCCATGGCCTGCACGTTCACCGGATCTGACGTCCCCGGATTTCTTTTTGTGGGAAAAGTTGAAGGATATTTGCTATCGTGACTTACCGACAACGCCTGACAACATGCGTCAGCGCATTGTCAATGCATGTGCGAACATTACGGAAGGCGAACTACTCGCTGTTGAGAGGAATGTCGTTACACGCATAGCCAAATGCATTGAGATTGACGGACGTCATTTTGAGCATTTATTGCATTAATGTGGTATTTACAGGTAATCACGCTGTAACAGCACGCGTTCTCAGAAATGGTAAGTTCAAAAAGGTACATGTATCACATTGGAACAACCGAAATAAAATGTTCAAACGTACCTACGTTCTGCATTTGAATTTGAAGAACCTACCTGTTACCAACTGTTCGTCTAAAATTGTGAGCCATATGTTTGTGACTATTACAGCGCCATCTAACACAAAGCGAAAAAAGTGGTGCAACTGAAACATTCATATTTCTTTACGTATTACACGAACATGTAATAAAAAATGGGGGTTCCTATTTAAAAAAAACAAACAGTTGATATCCGTTTGACCTATGGCAGCACCATCTAGCGGGCCAACCATACCGCCATCTGGTTTCCCCCTTCAAGCAAGACAAGTTTCGTTCTTTGTAGTTTTTTCGTTTGACGCTTATTTCGTGAGATATTTGGCCCGGTCACGATCCATGGACCACCCTGTATAATAAAATGATGTATGAAGCTGGATAATATCAAGCAATTTTATGATGTAGCTTGAAGTATCTGTTATGTTACACGGAAATTTTGGTTGTAATGGACGAAGAGCTTGCTTCCGAAGCTATAGTAGAAATGTCGATAGATTGTTTGTGGTCGTTCTTTGACTGATGGGAAGAGCGGTAAATTTAACAGGACTGTCCGTGTTGCTGAACCCTGAGTGATAACTTTGTGAGACGAAGAGCACAGGCGCTTGTCAGTGTTTCAGTGTTTTGAATGGTGGACTTCCCAGGGCTCCGGGAGCCGCCGCGCGGAAGAGCAGCTGCCTTGAGACACAAGCGAGGGCAACGCGGCGGAAAGGACTCTGTGGACGTGGCCGCCGCTCTGCCGGACACCTCCGGTAACTACACCTCGGCCGTGCACCAGTGGCTGCGCCAGAGTCACTACAAGGTCATCTCCCCGCAGCAGTACAGGCAGGTGCGTCTTCGAGGGCTTGAGGTCAGCATCACACCCTCTGGTGCAAACTGTGTGTTTAGTGTGCAGATGCTTGTTGAAGTGACTGGGAGTTTTCTCAGCAAATAAGCAGGACTTTTCCGCATAAGCAGGGCCGTTTCTGTCATTAGGCCAGACCAGTTGGCCGCCTAGGGCGGCAAAATTTTAGGGGTGGGAAAGGTCGGAAATAATTAATTTAAAATCAAACAGCAAAAAATAGATCAAATGAAGAGTAAAAAAATGAAAAAGAGGAAAAACTAAAACATCGAATTCTTTTCAAAAGCACATGGAAGAGTTACTTAATAAGACTTGACTTACTTGTACGAAAGTAAACACGTTGTCTCCACCTACCTCAGAACTAAAGCAGCCGCTACTGAGTACTAAACGGAAACAAACATGACCTTGATTCATCTTTATGATATGAAAATAGTATCTGTTTTTTCGGACAAGTCCGAATGAACAGATACCATCGGTGACCACGAAGCGCTCTAGAATCAAATGATAATTAAATCAAGACCATAAGCTGTCGACAAGCTTTGATATACATCAACGGGGACGGTTGAAAATGTGTGCCCCGACTGGGACTCGAACTCGAGATCTCCTGCTTACATGGCAGATGCTCTATCCATCTGAGCCACCGAGAGCAAAGAGAATAGTACGACTCTAGGGACTTATCCCTTGCACGCTCTCCGTGAGACCCACATTCCCAACTTAATGTCCACACAATACATTCGTAGTGCCCCTGCCCATTACACTCATTACTCGCGGCAGACAATCTTACCGAGTCCCGTAAGAGTTCGGGCAATAGGTGTGCATCCACACATCATC